>NC_042961.1:49984199-50284199 GCF_901001165.1 Salmo trutta | reverse complement strand
TACATTTTTCAAAATCATTATTTTACACAATATCTTCTCACAGAACTGGCAAACCATGATTGATCAACTCCCTCACTAAAATGGCTGACATTTATCACATCATAAGAAGGTTCATGTCCATTCTAGTATTCTAATTCCTAATTCTATGGCAGTGACACTATGACCTTTGCTGTCTGTCTGTCTGACCACATAGGTCTAAACACATAGACACATAACCCCCCTAACTGGAACAGTGGTCTTACCAACAATGCAGGGAAATATCAGAGTCAGACAACCACTAATGTCATGAATCACCTTGACCTTGTCTGTATGATGAGGGGCAATATGCAAGAACTGTTAGTAATGCATACTGTACTTAGATACAGTATACTATGATATATGAGCATCAGTACCCTGATAAAACATGTATTAGAAACATGTTTTTTTACTACAGCCTATGTTGTGTTACTTTCATGTGCAAGCTTCAAAGAAAAACATCAGTAATTTAAAGATTCAATGCATTCGTTTTCACCTCAATATCAAATCATTTCTGGGTAACAATTAATCAAAAAGAAACAAAGCTTTTTGCAAAGGGTAATTTCTCAAGCAAGAATTTTGCTAGGACTCTCTGGAAGTGGTCTGAATAGGGAGGGGAAAACTGAAAATTAGCTGTTATTGGCAGAGCTGTTCGGAACTCGTTCTTATTGGTGTTTAACACATTTTGGACATGGTGATGTCACCATGGAAGGCCAAACCTCCATCCCACCAAAACAGGGGGAAATTTCTATTGGTCTTTTCAAAACAGCTCTTAAACTAAAAGGGCATTATTATAAACTAAATGGGCCTATCACGTGAACACGGGACTTTTGAGGCACTGGAAGGGGTGATGCTGCTCGAGACATGAGGAGAACTGAGACGGACATTATAGTTGAACTTACAACTTTTCCATTTGAAGGGATTATGGATTGCATTTAGCAAAGAGACTGTTGTTCAATTTCACTTACCTCTTACAAGTGTACAGAAAGTCTTGTTAAATATCTATAGAATTTACCTGAATTCACCTGCTGCTGTGTGGAGAATTTTGGCACAGTAGCTTACCTTGTCAGATCAGGAGCTGTTTTGCTGCTTGCTAGGTCAAACAGTGTCAGTGACTGAGTTAAGAGTACACTCTGTACCCGGGGTTATATCTTTATTCCTATATTGTAATTGATTGTGTGGTATTTGTTTAACTGCTAATGTTTTATTCAAAATATACTCTCGTAAAATTGCATTCTTTGTGTGTTTGTATTTTCAATGAGTCACTCATTTTGTAGCGTCGGAAAACATTCTGAAAACAGTAACATAAGCCTTTATGTATCTATTAGTAATATCCCTAGTCTCTTGTTTTTCCTCTAGTGAGTCAATATCATACTAGTTCATACACTGAGATGTACTTTTCACAATTATTCCCTTGCTGATCTATCCAAGTCTGTGGTGAGAGGCTGACAAATGTATCAATAGCATATTGCTATTAGTCTTACCTGGGGTTGTGCCTGGCTTCAGTTGAGAATAGACTGAATCTGCCTCAGGTGGGGTTGTTGTTTCTGTAGGGAGTGAGGACAAAATACATAGATATTCAATATGGGGTCAGAGGTGTGAGGTTCTGATAGGGGGAATATGGAGGGAGGGATGTCCAGTCTTACCTCTCTTCTTCTTGGCTTTGGTCTTCTTTTTGAGGACAACCTCAGCGTAGGTCACATCAACAGGTCCAGCTGCTGCTGACAATGGACATTTCCAGTCAACAAATTAAGGAATTAGCTTATTGTATATTCTGCCTCTTCATCAAAACTCCCAAATTGTGAATTTAGTGACTAACTGCCAACTTGTAGAATAGGTCTTGGCTTTCCCTGTCTTCACCTCAGAGTAGACTGGACTTTCTTTTAGATCATTCCTCCTGAGGAGGAGGAAGATGGGAAGAGATTGTAGATTGAAACATTTACAATATTTAAAAATAAAACTACAGTGACTTGCGAAAGTATTCACCTCCCTTGGCATTTTTCCTATTTTGTTGCTTTACAACCTGAAATTAAAATCCATTTTTGGGGGGTTGTATCATTTGATTTACACAACATGCCTACCACTTTGAAGATGCAAAATATTTTCTTTTGTGAAACAAAGAAGAAATAAGACAAAAAAACAGAACTTGAGTGCATAACTATACACCCCCCAAAGTCAATACTTTGTAGAGTCACCTTTTGCAGCAATTACAGCTGCAAGTCTCTTGGGCTCTGTCTCTATAAGCTTGGCACATCTAGCCACTGGGATTTGCCCATTCTTGAAGGCAAAACTGCTCCAGGTCCTTCAAGTTGGATGGGTTCCACTTGTGTACAGCAACATTTAAGTCATACTACAGATTCTTAATTGGATTGAGGTCTGGGCTTTGGCTAAGCCATTCCAAGAAATGTAAATGTTTCCCCTTAAACGGCTTGAGTGTTGGTTAGGGTCATTGTCCTGCTGGAAGGTGAACCTCCGTCCCAGTCTCACATCTCTGGAAGACTGAAACAGGTTTCCCTCAAGACCTTCCCTATATTTAGCACCATCCATCATTCCTTCAATTCTGACCAGTTTCGCAGTCCCTGCCGATGGTGTGAGATGAGAGGTGTTGGGTTGGAGTCAGACATAGCGTTTTCCTTGATGGCCAAAAAGCTCAATTTTAGTCTCATCTGACCAGAGTACCTTCTTCCATATGTTTGGGGAGTGTCGCACATGCCTTTTGGCAAACACCAAATGTGTTTGCTTATTTTTTTTCCCTGGACACTCTTCTGTAAAGCCAGGCTCTGTGGAGTGTACGGCTTAAAGTGGTCCTATGGACAGATACTCCAATCTCCGCTGTGGAGCTTTGCAGCTTCTTCAGGGTTGTCTTTGGTCTCTTTGTTGCCTCACTGATTAATGCCCTCCTTGCCAGGTCCTCGAGTTTTGGTGGGCATCCCCCTCTTGACAGTTTTGTTGTCGTGCCATATGCTTTACATTTTTTAATAATGGATTTAATAGTACTCCGTGGGATGTTCAAAGTTTCTGATATTTTTTTATAACCCAACCCTGATCTGTTCTTCTCCACAACTTTGTCCCTGACCTGTTTGGAGAGCCCCTTGGTCTTCATAGTGCCACTTGCTTAGTGGTGTTGCAGACTCAGGGAACATTCAGAACAGGTGTATATATATACACTGAGATCATGTGACATTTAGATTGCACACAGGTGGACTTTATTTAACTAATTGTGACTTCTGAAGGTAATTGGTTGCACCAGATCTTATTTAAGGGCTTCATAGCAAAAGGGATGAATACATGTGCACACACCACTTTTCTGTTATAAATATTAAAAGAAAATTGAAACAAGTAATTTTTTTTTCATTTCACTTCACCAATTTGGACTATTTTGTGTATGTCCATTACACGAAATCCAAATAAAAATCTATTTAAATTACAGGTTGTAACGCAACAAAATAGGAAAAAACACCAAAGGGGTGAATACTTTTGCAAGGCACTGTAAACTTTGATACACTGCACATTATTAATAATTGATGTCACAGTTGAGTCAACTTTCTTTTTCTTTTCCAAATTTGAGTTGAATCTGGGCGTATGTCACATGACATGGTCCAGCAGCAGCATCTGAAACATACAGGTGATACACTAATATCTCTACTTAGGACTCTATTTAGCCAACTAAACTACTGAAAGAGCTGCTTCCTGTGCTTGGCCCTCCTATGTTGAACATAATAAACGGCTCTCTATCCCCCGGATGTGTACCAAACTCAATAAAAGTGGCAGTAATAAAGCCGCTCTTGAAAAAGCCAAATCTTGACCCAGAAAATATAAAAAACTAAGCGGCCTATATCGATTCTTCCATTCCTCTCAAACATTTTAGAAAAAGCTGTTGCGCAGCAACTCACTGCCTTCCTGAAGACAAACAATGTACACGAAACGCTTCAGTCTGGTTTTAGACCCCATCATAGCACTGAGACTGCACTTGTGAAGGTGGTAAATGACCTTTTAATGGTGTCAGACCGGGCTCCGCATCTGTTCTCGTGCTCCTATATCTTAGTGCTGCTTTTGATACCATCGATCACCACATTCTTTTGGAGAGATTGGAAACCCAAATTGGTCGACACGGACAAGTTCTGGCCTGGTTTAAATCTTATCTGTCGGAAAGATATCAGTTTGTCTCTGAATGGTTTGTCCTCTGACAAATCAACTGTAAATTTCGGTGTTCCTCAAGGTTCCGTTTTAGGATCATAATTGTTTTCACAATATATTTTACCTCTTGGGGATGTAATTCAAAAACAATGTTAAATTTCATTGCTATGCGGATGACACACAGCTGTACATTTCAATGAAACATGGTGAAGCCCCAAAATGCCCTCGCTAGAAGCCTGTGTTTCAGACATTCAGACATAAGGAAGTGGATGGCTGCAAGCGTTCTACTTTTAAACTCGGACAAAACAGAGATGCTTGTTCTAGGTCCCAAGAAACAAAGAGATCTTCTGTTAAATCTAACAATTAATCTTGATGGTTGTACAGTTGTCTCAAGCAAACAGCTGGAGGCAGGGCTTTCTCCTATAGAGCTCCATTTTTATGGAATGATCTGCCTACCCATGTGAGAGATGCAGACTCGGTCTCAACCTTTAAGTCTTTACTGAAGACTCATCTCTTCAGTGGGTCCTATGAATGAGTGTAGTCTGACCCAGGAGTGTGAAGATGAACGGAAAGGCTCTGGAGCAACAAACCGCCCTTGCTGTTTCTGCCTGGCCGGTTCCCCTCTCTCCACTGGGATTCTCTGCCTCTAACCCTATTACAGGGGCTGAGTCACTGGCTTATTGGTGTTCTTCCATGCCGCCCCTAAGAGGTGTGCGTCACTTTAGTGGGTTGAGTCACTGATGTGGTCTTCCTGTCTGGGTTGGGGCCCCCCCTTGGGTTGTGCCGTGGCGGAGATATTTGTGGGCTATACTCGGCCTTTTCTCAGGATGGTAAGTTTGTGGTTGAAGATATCCCTCTAGTGGTGTGGGGGCTGTGCTTTGGCAAAGTGGGTGGGGTTATATCCTTCCTGTTTGGCCCTGTCCGGGGGTATCATCAGATGGGGCCACAGTGTCTCCTGACACCTCCTGTCTGAGCCACCAGTATTTATGCTGCAGTAGTTTATGTGTCGGGGGCTAGGGTCAGTCTTATATCTGGAGTATTTCTCCTGTCTTATCCGGTGTCCTGTGTGAATTCAAGTATGCTCTCTCTAATTCTCTCGGAGGACCTGAGCCCTAGGACCATGCCTCAGGATTACCTGACGTGATGACTACTTGCTGTCCCCAGTCCACCTGGCCGTGCTGCTGCTCCAGTTTCAACTGTTCTGCCTTCGGCTATGGAACCCTGACCTGTTCACCGGACGTGCTACCTGTCCCAGACCTGCTGTTTTCAACTCTCTAGAGATAGCAGGAGCGGTAGAGATACTCTCAATGATCGGCTATAAAAAGCCAACTGACATTTACTCTTGAGGTGCTGACTTGTTGCACCCTCGACAACTACTGTGATTATTATTATTTGACCATGCGGGTCATTTATAAACATCTTGGCCATGTTCTGTTGTAATCTCCACCCGGCCCAGCCAGAAGAGGACTGGCCACCCCTCAGCTTGGTTCCTCTCTAGGTTTTGGCCTTTCTAGGGAGTTTTTCCTAGCCACCGTGCTTCTACACCTGCATTGCTTGCTGTTTGGGGTTTTAGGCTGGGTTTCTGTACAGCACTTTGAGGTATCAGCTGATGTAAGAAGGGCTATATAAATACATTTGATTTGATTGTATTGATGAAGGGGTACAGATTGACTGACAGAAATGTAAAGGTCATTTCTGATTGAGCCGACATATACAGCACTTACCCCGAATGTAGTCTCTACTAACGTGGGAACATTGCCTTTAAAAATCACTAACTCTGAACTTCCACGATACGGACTGAATACAGCCCTTAGTCTTAGTGTGTTAGTCATATTAAACACATGAAGAACAGCAGCAGTAACTCTATACTGTATTCATATTAAACATAACATACACTATACAGTACCATTAACATTGTTGTCTGAGGGATTGATCGTGTCGTAGATGTGAGGTCTGGGTTGAGAAACTGACCATGCTGCAGAAGTGTATACCCAGCATCAGGAGCCCGGCCCTGGGTAGATCCTTGGTCCTGTTGGGGGTCCTGGTTGGTGCTCTGGGGCTGAGGGTGCCTAGAGGGAGAGATATACTCATGAAGAACTAAGATGATATGTTACTGAATTATCATAGTTGAGAGACAGGTGTACTCACAAGAATATTCTGTTAAAACAGGAACCTGTAATGAGAAATGCATTCTATTATATCATATATTGTAATTACACATTTTTCTAACTAAACATGAACTACAGAGATAAATGATGAATAATAAAATCTCACCTTTGGTGTTTTTAAATCTCCACAGCAGGACCAGGAGAATGACCAGTAGAACACCAGCAACAACCAGACCCACAACCACTCCGACTAGGACTGATGTAGAGGATCCAGGATCTACGACTGGAGAGAGAATAGCACAACACCATCAGCGGTAATATAGGTGTCACAAGGACGAACGTACATGCCAGTAAGGCACAAAGCTATACACAGCACAATCTCCCACCAACTAACTAACAGGTGAAAACAGGCGACCTAAGTATGACTCTCAATCAGCAACAACGATATACAGCTGTTCCTGATCGAGAGCCACACCAGGCCAACACAGAAATACAACACTAGACCAGCCCCCTAGAAATACAATACAAGAACATACCCAACAACCCGGAACACCTAAATCAAACACCCCATCTTACATAAATACATATCTAATAAACCCCGAACCACTTAAATCAAATATCCTTTCTACATAGATACACCACTAAACCCAGAAACACTCTACACAAAATAACCCTCTATATAAACACATAACCAAAAACATGCACAACAAATACCCTCTGCCACGTCCTGACCAAACTACAATAACAAATAGGCCCTTTACTGGTCAGGACGTGACAATAGGAGTATAGACTGGCCTGTATCTTTTGATAATTTAGTTGAGATCATATTTTCTATGGGAGTACAAATCCAAACGTATGTTAACATCAACACTAAAATCACTATCACACAGATGATGAAAAGTTAACTTGAGATCATAATCGTTTTGTACACAGACACAATACAGACAACTAACTGAATAAATAGTTACACGTCTATAAATTTATTTATTTATCAATAGGTCTACTCATGAATACATCTTCAAGTTAGCTACAGTTGTTGGGATACAGTAAGCAGGCAAATTATTATACCCTAAATTACTTTCTATCAATGTAATAGTATCCATTTATCATAAAACTGTTTTAGACTCACCAGTAATGTTGATCTGGACTGGGTCACTGTACAGGGTGTAGTAGACTGGGTCTCCTCTCCCAGCTCTGCACCAGTACTGTCCTCCATCAGAGACACTGACCCAGCTGAGTGTGTAGGAGTATCCAGAGGTTGTGGTTACTGGTGTAGAGTCTGGTCTGTGTCTGTACCAGTAAAACTTCCATCCAGAAGACTCTACAGTACAGCTCAGTGTCACACTGTCTCCTGTGAATACGTCCTCTTTGTCTGAAGTCAGTGTAGTCGATGGCTGATAATCTGGAATACTACATTATTATAATGATTTATGAACCACTTATAGCTCCAGATACTGGCATATCCGACTGAACACGTCAGAGTGACTGTCTCTCCAGGGAACACAGGGTTTTGCTCTAGATTCAGTTCAGCTTTGGGAAGAGCTGCACAAACACACAACAGACATTTTTTTACCACTAAATAGCATAATTAAAATGTGACCCAATGTCACGTGCTTACGGGCATGAAGGCACTGATGTGAATGAGAGATAAGATGACTTACAGAATGTCCAGAAAAAAGCAGCTTTAAAAATAACTAATACAGAAATAGGATGAAGCATTAAGAGATGGAGGCTTGATGAAGTGAACAAATATCTACCATCATCATCTTCAGAGCGTCCAGAGTTGATGTGTGTATTCAGCACTACAACAAAGTCACATTGCACCAATATTAGCTTGAAATAAATAACAACATGCCAAATTCATGTTACTGATTACCAAATCTGTCCTGTACTTTATTTTAAAGGGTCAATCTTGAACTTTTAAATGAATCATAGCAATTCATTTTTAAGAGTATTTTTTAATTGCCTCATTACCTTAGTACAACTGTCTTATCCCAACATTACTGAAAATATACAGTTATTTTATGACAACATTTGTTAGCTAATGTCAGTGTATGTAGATGAATGAACTTCTCTAGCCCCATACATTTTACACTCTTATCCAGAGAGAATTACAGGAACAATTAGGGTTAAGTGGCTTTCTCAAGAGCACGTGGAAAGATTTTTGACCTAGTCGGCTCTGAAATTCCAATCAGCAACCTTTTGATTACTGGGCCAACGCTTTAAACTCTCGGCTACCTGCCACCCTGTATACCACAACAAGTGACAGGGTGAACGTTTTGTGGTAGTTGGAATTACGGACTGCAGCTTTAAATGGCCACTGACTTTCCATGTTCTGCATACAGAGAGAGTACACAGACCAAAAACTAAATAACCACTCATTAATCTCTTAGCACAGTTTACTATTACTGTAGAGAAGGAGCTCTCAACCATTTACAACAATCACAACTTGATACTAGAACACATCCAACAAATATAGCATTTTGCATTCCTTGGCATTGACAGCACATTTTGCAATGATTGAGTTAGCACTACTTTTTATTTCCTGAGTGATGACCTGGTTAAATGCACACCACAACACCACACTAACCAGGTCTGCATGGCATCTGCTATACAAGCTCAGGTTCTCTCACTTCATTTACAGATGTAGGATCTTCATTTGTCACAGCGTAATGTTGCTTGATCAGTCATTAGGCTATTAGCTGGCCAAACGTACACTACATGAAATGAAAAGTATAATATTGTTAATACAACCTTGTGTTAGTGTGGGTTTTCAGTTTATTTATGTAAATAACTAAGCTCATCTGCATCAGCATTTTTTTTGTCTTATTCGTTTTTTTCCATCAAGGCTTAGAAAATCAGGTAATTAGTGTTCATACTCAAACACTAACTCAGTACTTACAGAGTAGCACACAGAGCAAGGTGTTCTCCATTCTGTCCTGCTGACAATCTCTAAACAACAGATCTTCTGACAAACCCCTCTACTTCCTATATGACGACAAACCGATTTGTTTGCGTCTCTTTACCGTCACACAGAGAAACAGAGTGAAAAAGACTTTAGAGAAATGTACAAAGACTTTGAGGAAAAAGAGTAACGGTTGATGGAGTGTTTATTTTCTGACCAACTTCTTGGCCTCACACTGGTTACTTCCTCTTTATTGGATTAAAGGAGGATGGAACGAGAATAGAGATCTGACATGAGATCAGAGCTTGTGGTTTGATATCAGAATGTGCAGATGTTAGTTCATTTTTACACCCACCATGCACAGATAGATGCCTCCCCTCAAACCTTTGCTATGGTGACTACTGGTATCCCAGCTAGCCTCAGATTCAGCTATCCCCTCCATACACACATACACTATTTCTATAGGAGGAGCATGTGTCAGAACCACAGTCAGCTAGCTGACTCTTCTCAGGGGTTTGGTGGTTGACTTGTCCATTAGTCAGATGATTCTGAGGGACACTTTTAGTTAGATACTGTCTACATAGATATGTCTTTGTTATTGTGTTGTTTATTGTTGTGTTACAATTTGTTTGTTTATGTGATGTGTGTCAGTGTGTGTGTGTGTCTGTGTGTGTGTGTGTGTGTGTGTGTGTGTGTGTGTGTGTGTGTGTGTGTGTGTGTGTGTGTGTGTGTGTGTGTGTGTGTGTGTGTGTGTGTGTGTGTGTGTGGTGCGTGCAGTTTTTTGTTCAATTATAGCACATAATATTTTTTACTCACATGGACAAAGAATGAACGCAGTTCAGTGTTGGTTTTGGTGGGAATTAAAGTATTACATTTGTCAAATGTCTGTTTTTTTTCTTCTCATAATGCATTCATATATACATTTTATTTTTGTATCAGTTTTTTTAGTTTTTTGTGTTAAAATAAAGACAATGATGTGTTCCTCATTTGCATAAATACACCAGGTATATTAGTAAATATGAATAAAGTAACATAAATGGGAGGAACATGGCTGCCACCAGTAAACACTTGCTCTGTCTACTCTACCTGCACTCATCTGCGTTGTCTGGACTGTCTCTTTAATTATTGTTGTTGTCAAGTTCACTGCAGAATTCAACAAGTGTGTCAATAGCAGGATACCCTCAGATTAAAAACCAACAGGCTTGGCTCTAGATTACACCTATCTAAACATATTTTACATTATTTGCAAGGTCAGACATACTATCACTATAATTTCAGGGTTCATTTTCAGAAGTTGCTTTCATTTCATCTAATTGTAAAAATGTAAACTGTATTAAATTATAACTTTTGGAATTGAAAAAAGTTAACACTGATCAAAATGAAGTTATCTTTCTAGTCTTTATTGTGATATAAGTGTCGAGACAGTACGTTAAATCCCTGATGAAGCTTTAGCGTTCTTATAGATTCAATGGAAAGCCATTGTATCCCATTGATCCCATTTCATCCATTACCGGAGTGTGTTTGACACATTTCCACGGTTGAAACGTTAACCGGAAAAAAATGACAGGCAGAAGCATGAGTATGAAAGAGTCTGAGCAGTAAAATGAAAGTAATCAATCCATCGAACCTCTCAAACTCAGGAAATAGATGACTGGAATGACAGATCCTCAGGTGGGTGGGGCATGTATGTTTCTAGTCACAGACTCACCATTAGTGGGTACAGTCAGGTAAACATCTGGGGGTTTCTTACACCACCCACAGGGACAGGCTCGTAACTGTAACTACTCCACATTCTGGTAGACCACAATTCTTGTTATTGTTTTACCTTTATTTTAGCAGGGAGTCCCATTGAGACCAAGGCCTCTTTTCCAAAGGAGCCCAGCATGAACACAATTTACAACATTTACAAAATTAAATCCTACAACGTAGTAAGAACATACAATACCACAAGCAATTTAAAAAGCAGACACATTCCTCAACAGTGAGGTCCTCCATTAAAAATGTGAACTGCCCTAGAGTCACCAGATCATCAAGGTGCAGAGAGCAGATCATTCCATACACAGGCCCCCAAACAACTGAATGCAGATTTCACTAATTCAATCAAATGTATTTATAAATCCCTTTTTACATCAGCAGAAATCAGAAGAGGGATGCAACAGGTCAGTACTTCAGGAGCAAATGTCAGTTGGCTTTTCATAGCCGAGCATTCAGAGGTCGAGACAACAGTTGTGGTAGAGAGAGAGAGAGAGAGAGAGAGAGAGAGAGAGAGAGAGAGAGAGAGAGAGAGAGAGAGAGAGAGAGAGAGAGAGAGAGTTGAAAAGGTAGCACATCCGGTGAACAGGTCAGGGTTCCCTAGCCACAGGCAGAACAGTTGAAACTGGAGCAGCAGCACAACCAGGTGGACTGGGAACAGCCAGGAGTCTTCAGGCCAGGTAGTCCTGAGGCATGATTCTAGGGATCAGGTCCTCCGGGAGAGAGAGAGAATTACAGGGAGCATACATAAATTCAGTGATGTACAGACACAGACCAGATTCTACACCAGTAACCACAACCTCTGGATACTCCTACACACTCAGCCGGCTCAGTGTCTCTGATGGAGGACAGTACTGGTGCAGAGCTGGGAGAGGAGTCTACTACACCCTGTACAGTGACCCAGTCCAGATACATGTTACTGGTGAGTCTAAAACAGAATACAGGGATGTGTACTGAACCTATCAGCCGTAATAAAGAGTGGTGTGCTATGATAAAGTGTGTACAATGACTTCAATACGGTGGCAGCTGCATTCATATACAGAAGACGATATCGCCATAGTCTAAAACCAACATGAATGTTGACTGAATGATCTGTTTTCTGCTGTTTAGTGAAAGGCATGCCTTATTCCTATAATGAAATCCCATTTTAATTCTTAACGTCTTAACTAACTCTTCAATATGCTTTTTGAAAGATAGCTTTTCATCAATCCAGATACCCAGATATTTATAAGCGGGGATACGATCAATGTGGGCATGATCAAATACGCATAAATAATCAGATACATTTTTACATTTTTTGTTTAAGCTGCGTTAAGCCACAAATTCTTCAAAGCAAAAAAGTCCGATTGTAGCTCTGAAAGAGCCTTGTCAACAGAAATGGCAACAGAATATACAACAATATTGTCCGCACACAAATGGAGGTTCCAATTTCTTACAGACAATAGAAACTAATATGGTCATTGGTCACATAGCAACAACATAACCCCTCAGTGTACTGGGTCTGCCCTCTTATTCCTTCCTCTCTCTATCTCATCATAATAGTACAGACATGGGACACTTCTGTATGGGTTCATATCAGTAGAAGTCAATCTGAATGTGGTTTACAGAACACTGACTGCACTGTGGTGCATAGAGATTTTGTGAGGAAGTGTTGCTTAACATAATAATAAATTAATAGGAATGTTCTATTATTAAATGCATTGTTTCAACTCGGCAATACAGACAGTAAAAAGAATATGCCATTACATCAAATTTTATTTCAAAGCAATACAACGATGTAGGAAATTATCACTTCTTATTTTATATATGAAAATTAATACAAAATAAAACACACCTTCTCCATTCATCTTTAATAGTAGAACACTCATCTAAGCTCCTATAACAACTGTAAAAATACAACATTTGAAAGACTTACATAGACAGTATATATGTATATAAAAATATGCTTTCATTTAGTTAATAACAAACTATACATGTTCCAACTTAAGTGTTAAAGTTGTTATAATAGGTCGGCCAACCAAGTATAATCCAACATTTTAAATGGAAAAGATTCACGTACAGTATATATGCACCTGTATGTAAAAAGCATGGTTTTATGTCAAATACAATAATTTTTTATTTTTTTTATACAAAAACAGGCACTAGACTCTTGTTTAATTAAAAAAATGAAATAAAGAGAGACGTGTAATATTTCAAGAAAAAACAAGACCATCAACAATAACAATGGAAAGCATATGAGCCACCAAAAGCAAAAAAAATGTCAACTTACAAAACCATAACATTCAGCATTTGTGAAATTCCATTCATTGATATTAAACTCAGTAAACACTATCATATATCAATGGCAAGGTAATGGCAAAATGGCAAAATTATAAAAACTGTTGCTCAGTTTACAGTTCATACTGTTATAATCACACGGATGATTCAGTCTGTTCGATGACATCATCAGATCATATCTGATCTTGAGGAGATTTGACTGTTGAACACAAACCTACAGGTAGAAAACGGATGGAGAGTAGCATTAGAGTTTAACTGATCAAACTTCTCTTTCAACTGTACACAGCTCTAAAATGTCATTCATCAGAAGTAACTGTAGCCATGTGGTAAAATTCATTTTTATTAACTGGGTGGTTCAAGCCCTGAATGCTGACTGGCTGACAGCTGTGGTAAATCAGAACGTATACCAAGGGTATAACAAAACATTTATTTTTACTGCTCTAATTACGTTGATAACCAGTTTCTAATAGCAATAAGGCACCTCTGGGGTTTGTGGTATATGGCCAATATACCACGGCTAAGGGCTGTATCCAGGCACTGTATCCAGGCACTATTCTTTGCGTTGTGCTTAAGAACAGACCTTAGCCTTGGTATATTGGCCATATACCACACCCACTTAGGCCTTTTTGCTTAAATATCCACTAGATGGCATTGTCCCTTTAAGAGAGTCCATAAATAATGTGTGCATGGGATTGTGCATGAGCAGTGTGTAAGAGTGAGAGCAAGCAATTACGCTGGAGAGCTGTTGAAATCCATCGTGGGTCCAACTGTCACGTCCTGACCAGTATTTAGGTATTATTTGTATTATATTTGGTCAGGGCGTGGCAGAGGTATGTTTGTTTTGTATGGTGGGTTTTTTTTGTGTGTGGTTTAGAGGGGTGTGTTATTTATGTGTTCCTGGGTTTTGGGTGTATGTTTCTGAATTAGTATGTTCTAGGTTAGTTTTTCTATGTGTAGGTTTGGGTGATGGACTCTCAATTGGAGGCAGGTGTTTCTAGTTGCCTGTGATTGGGAGTCCTATAAGTAGGTGTGTGTTTGGTTTGTCATTTGTGGGTAGTTACATTTTGCACTGCTAAGTATTATTGCTCTAGCCTGTGAAACTGTCATTCATCGGTCTTGTTTTCTGTGTATGCTTCATTATATCTAATTAAAAGATGAGCATCCACATTCCTGCTGCGTATTGGTCCTCCCTTCAACACGACAATACATGTGACACCAAAATTACTTTAGATGGGTAAATAATACTTTTTATCTTACTCTTGTACCGGAATATATCATATTTTGCATCATCTGCAGTGTCTAAGAGTTTTTGTAATATTTATGTCAGATGGTCATGTTAACCTGTTGATACTTTCAGATTGACATGAGGAAGTTAGCTTCTTGCTAGCTGAATACCAGTGTTCTCAGAACCATGTTGTGGATTTGATAATAACATTATTTGATGCGTTCGTAATTATCATAATTACATTTTATTTCATGTAAAGCTTCATGGTGTTGTATTTTGTTTCATTTCTGAGTTGTAATTTATATGTTGATATGACATTTCCCCCAGTGCAGTATGGGGGAGATGAGGATATACTGTTCCATGTGGGGTTAGGGTTTCATGTGGGGTTAGGGTTTCATGTGGGGTTAGGGCATCATGTGGGGTTAGGGTATCATGTGGGGTTAGGGTATCATGTGGGGTTAGGGTATCATGTGGGGTTTGGGTATCATGTGGGGTTTGGGTATCATGTGGGGTTAGGGTATCATGTGGGGTTAGGGTTTCATGTGGAGTTAGGGTATCATGTGGGGTTAGGGTATCATGTGGGGTTAGGGCATCATGTGGGGTTAGGGTATCATGTGGGGTTAGGGTATCATGTGGGGTTAGGGTATCATGTGGGGTTAGGGTTTCATGTGGAGTTAGGGTTTCATGTGGGGTTAGGGCATCATGTGGGGTTAGGGCTTCATGTGGGGTTAGGGCTTCATGTGGGGTTAGGGTTTCATGTGGGGTTAGGGCATCATGTGGGGTTAGGGCATCATGTGGGGTTAGGGTATCATGTGGGGTTAGGGTATCATGTGGGGTTAGGGTATCATGTGGGGTTAGGGTTTCATGTGGAGTTAGGGTATCATGTGGGGTTAGGGTATCATGTGGGGTTAGGGTTTCATGTGGGGTTAGGGTATCATGTGGGGTTAGGGTATCATGTGCGGTTAGGGTATCATGTGGGGTTAGGGTTTCATGTGGAGTTAGAGTATCATGTGGGGTTAGGGCATCATGTGGGGTTAGGGTATCATGTGGGGTTAGGGCATCATGTGGGGTTAGGGCATCATGTGGGGTTAGGGCATCATGTAGGGTTAGGGTATCATGTGGGGTTAGGGTATCATGTGGGGTTAGGGTTTCATGTGGGGTTAGGGTTTCATGTGGGGTTAGGGCATCATGTGGGGTTAGGGTATCATGTGGGGTTAGGGTATCATGTGGGGTTAGGGTATCATGTGGACAGTGTGTTTGTAACTGTTCATATTGTTTTATGACTAAATATATTTTTAGTTTTTCATGCACAAAGTCATTTTGTTTTATGGACATCTTGTACTCAGGTATTTGAAATGTTACACAGACCATTCTAACTGTGAACATTGTGGTGTCTGTATTTTCTTGTTATTTTATAGAAAGTAGAGCCACTACCGTTTATGCATTTTATTTTGTACTTATTGTACTCAGATTGTTTTTATGCACTTTACTAACAGATTTATTTTACTAGATGGTGATTTAGACTGAACTTTACTTTATGGTGACTTCACCTTGCGGTGATTTCCCTCCTACATTATCCTATTTTAAATGTAAGCTTTGACTGAATACACAACCCCAAATGTGTTTGTGTTCTGTGCCCCAGCACATGTTTTAGTTGTAACTGTTATAGTTGTTACTCTCGCCAGGCTACATTATGAAATCTTTAGTTTGCCTTTTTGTGAGGAAAAGCTTCCATAAAAGACATTTAACAGAAATAGCTGCCCCTGGACACTTTGTCTATTTACATTTGAAATTAACCATTTCATTCCATATTACTTTAACAGTGATATAAAAGCATGCCATAAAGAAGGAGAATCTCCAGCTGGATAAACTGATTGTAGAGACACTGAAAGAAAGTTCTCACCTCGAGCCCTGCAGCATTTCACCATCAGCACGATGGACACCAGTAGAAAGGGAGACACCACCAGTAGACCACAAAGCAGCCTGGGTAGAGAGATGGAGACAACAGAACCTGGAGGGACTAGCAAAACACATGTTTACCATCAAGACACAAACATACACACATACACAGTAACTCTCTGACACAGAGAGACAGCACTTCTCACCTCTCACTGTCATCCAGCTCTCTGGTGATTCTCCCTTGTCAGGGGATTTGCATTTGTAGAATCCTTCATCTGACTTGGATACTGCAGGGATGGTCATCTCTCCTGTGGTCTCATTCTTGATGAGTACTCCATCTTTGTAGAAATCAGCATTGATGTTTGAGCTGGTTGTCCAGTATTTACAGCACAGAGTCACAGAGTCTCCTTCAGTCAGGGGATGGACAGGGCTCTCCAGGATCACATCACCAGCTGTTTAACATAATATATAAATAATACTGTAAATCTGCATACTGGAGTCATCACCCACTAAATATTATGATCTTGTATTTTATAAGAGATACAATTCAGTTACAGAATTGAACAACATATCATATATTGAAATGTTGTTGTTTTTTGAGTGTGAATATCGTACAATAGACGTACCTTGAACTGTGATGTTGACAGCATTACTGTACTCTCCTGATCCAGACTCACACCAGAACACTCCACTGGACCATGTGTATGTTGACCTGATGGTACATGTGGACCCTGTTATTGATCCCCAGCTAGAGACACACCCTGACTCTAATCCTCTATCTGTGTATCTCATCAGTCTCCATCCAGTAGAGTTCCCCTTCTCCTCACAGCTCAGTGAGAGAGACTTTGATCTAAAGTGTTGAGTTGTGTTGGGACTTATTCTGAGAGACACTGAAGGCTGCAGATCTGAAACAAAGAGAGACAGAGTCAAACCTTAGTCAAATAATATATATTATACACATGAGGGAGACTTAAATATGTTTTAATGCAGTTAGTTACCTCCTGACCAGAGAAACTGAGGTTCACTGTAGAGTGTGTCATAGACTGGGTCTCCTCTCACAGCTCTACACACATATCCTCCTGTGTGACCAGCAGGACTCAACGTGTAGAAGCTCTCTGTAGTTCCAGTACTACTGTCAGATAGGGTCTCTACAGAGTATGATGAGTCAGATAGAGAGGGTAACCCAGCTCTGTAGGGAACAGTCCTGTACCAGGAGAACCTCCAGCCTGTAGACGTCTTGTCAACTTCACAGCTCAGAGTCACTGAGTCTCCAGGGTTCAGCCACTGAGCAGAGATACTCAGGACAGCCTTGGGATTATCTGATAGGAAGGAAAAAGCTGTATTTAACCTTTTAATCTTAAACATATTTGAGGCAACAATCATGACACATATAGGCTTAAATATACTTACATGACACAGTCAGTTGTACAGCATCACTGGTTTCAGAGCGCTTGTTTCCCTTCACACCCTGACAGGTATATGAACCAATGTTAGATGAGTAGACAGGACTGATTCTGTACTCTGGATTTGTATTAGAGTAGACTGACTTCCTGTCTTTATGCCACTCATATTGCCAGTCAGAGTCTCCTCCCCCCTGTATGTCACATCTCATAGTGACAGTCTCTCCTCTGAATATCTGGGTCCAGTTGGGTAGAAGGGTCAGAACAGCAACAGGTCTCTCTGCACAGACACAACAAATAGTGAATATGTTGCACACATCAGAATACAAATGATACTCATCATTACTCACATCAATAGAGCCTGAAGACATGAAAGGTATTCAGTAACATATGGACAACAAGTAGAGTACATATTATTAATCCACATAGGAACCCACTTTCCTAAACAGTATAAACTCACCAGTAACATGTATCTGGACTGGGTCACTGTACAGGGTGTAGTAGACTGGGTCTCCTCTCCCAGCTCTGCACCAGTACTGTCCTCCATCAGAGACACTGACCCAGCTGAGTGTGTAGGAGTATCCAGAGGTTGTGGTTACTGGTGTAGAGTCTGGTCTGTGTCTGTACCAGTAAAACTTCCATCCAGAAGACTCTACATTGCAGCTCAGTGTCACACTGTCTCCTGTGAATACGTCCTCCTTGTCTGAAGTCAGTGTAGTCGACGGCTGATAATCTGTTGGTATTGAAATAAGTTTGAGTGGAAAGATCCAGTGTCCTGATTCACACTACAACAACCTCAACAAGTTAGTGATGGAGCATCAATAGTGAACTCACCAGTGACTCTGATGGGGAGGAAAGCACTGAGGCCGACCTGTCCTCCCCCCAACACATCTGTACTGACCAGCCTGGTTAGACAGAGTAGTGATGGTTTTATCAGGCGTACTGGATTTGAGGTTGTTGCCTATAAACCAGCTGTACGTCCAGTCTGTGTACATTGATATGTCACACTGCATGCTGACGGTCTCTCCAGAGTAGAGGAGACCCTGAGGAGAGATACTCACTTAGGCCACAGGCAGAGCTGTAGAAACACAGTTAAAAATTAAGACATATGTAGTCAGAGAACCAATCTTTCCAGATGATGATCTTACTTCAGTAGGTAATACAGTAACTAAATATTAACACACAGACCATGTCTATTTGATTGACTCAATATAAATAGTGTTTGACACACACGAGAGACACAAAGTAACTCACCAGTCACAGTGAGGGTAATAACATTACTTTGTTGTGAAGATGTGGGTCTGGATCTTCTCTCTCCCTGACACCAGTAGAGACCCTGGTCAGACTCAGTAACTCTACTGATGGTGAGGGTGTCTCCTGTTATAGTGTGTCTGACAGACTGGGATACTACATTATCAGTCCTGTCTTTGTACCACTGATAGCTCCAGATACTGTCAGACTCTACTGAACACGTCAGAGTAACTGTCTCTCCAGGGAACACAGGGTTTGGCTCTACACTCAGTGTAGGTTCAGGCAGAGCTGAGTAAATTCAGAGCAGAATATTAAAACATCTGCATATATGCTTGGTGATTGAAAATAATTGACCTGTTGCTGTAAAGTTTTGATAAAATATATTTTCCGTAGGGTTTATTTTGACTCGATTTAGTTAGAATTTACAGTATGCATGTCTGTATTCAGTAAGATTAACCCACATTGGCTCAGACTTGAGAATGTCCAGATTGAAATAGCTCACCAGTGACGATGATGGAGAGAGTCGAGCTGATATTTGACCACTGGGGCCGCGTTGTCCTTTTCCCCTGACACTTGTACTGACCAGCCTGGTCAGGGAGAGAGATGGTGATGGTTTCACTGGTCTGACTGGAAAGCTCTTGGTTGTTTATGTAACAGTGGTACATCCAGTCTGTGTAGTCTGGTATGACACACTGCAGAGTGACTGTCTCTCCAGAGTAGAGGAGACCCAGAGGAGAGACACTCACTGAGGCCGTGGGCAGAGCTGTTGAAAGACAATGCAGTCAGTTGTTGATTCATACGTAATATGAGAACAAATGTTGTGGAATCTTGCTATCAAGGTATTGATTCAAAAAGGTTGTGATTGGGGATAAATGCATTTGGAGTTTGTACATAAGGCCTCTTTTTACTCTTTGTCAATGATTGAGTCTCAAACTCACCAGTGAGCTGGATAGAGAGGGCTCTGCTGAGTTGAGACTTCTGGGGCTGATCTTCCCTTGTCCCCCAACACTGGTACTGATCAGCCTGATCAGGAAGAGAGATGTTGATGGTTTTACCATGTGTACTGGAACCTGTTTGGTTGTTTCTGGACCAGTAGTACGTCCAGTCTGTGTAGTCTGTTATGTCACACTGAAGAGTGACTGTCTCTCCAGAGTAGAGGAGACCTTGAGGAGAGATTCTCACTGAGGCTCTGGGAAGAGCTGTGGAAACACAAACAAAATATATCCAATATACACTGAGTGTACAAAACATTAGGAACTTTTGATGACATAGACTGACCAGGTAAATCAGGTAAATCCATCCATGTCACCTGTTAAATCCACTTCAATCAGTGTAGATGAAGGGGAGAAGACAAGTTAAAGAAGGATTCTTAATCCTTCAGACAATTGAGACATGGATTGTGTATGTGTGCCATTCAGAGGGTGAATGGGCAAGACAAAAGATTGAAGTGCCTTTGAATGAGGTATGGTAGCAGGTGCACCGGTTTGCGCCAAGAACTTCAACGCTTCTGGGATTTTCACAGTCAACAGATTCACGTGTGTATCAAGAATGGTCCACCACTCTAAGGACATCCAGCCAACTTGACACACCTATGGGAAGCATTGGAATCGACATGGGGCACTATCCCTGTGGAACGCTTTTGACACCTCATAAAGTCCATGCCCTGACGAATTGAGACTCTTTCGAGGGAAAAAAGTGGACGGTTGCAACTCAATATTAGAAAGGTGTTCTTAATGTTTTTTTTACACTCACTGTAAATTATTATAGTTACCCATGGAGATGTTTACATGATTAGTTAGACTTACCAGAAATGGTCAATTGTACAACATCACTGTTTCAGAGTGCTTGATTCCCTTCACACCCTGACAGGTATATGAACCACTGTTAGATGTGTAGACAGGACTGATTCTGTACTCAGGCTTTTTATTAGAGTAGACTGACTTCCTGTTTTTATACCACTCATACTGCCAGTCAGAGTCTCCTCCCCCCTGTATGTCACATCTCATAGTGACAGTCTCTTCACTGAATATCTGGGTCCAGTTGGGTTGGAGGGTCAGAACAGCTACAAGTCTCTCTGCTCAGACAGAACACAGACAACTAACTGAATAAACAGTTGCAAGGAAGGTGTTCTTAATGTTTTGTTCACTCAGTGTATATTGCGCAACTAAATACTTGCAGCTCTTACCACATTCTTTACATTCTCTCTCAGACACAAACATCCATGGATAAAAATGTAAATAAAAAAGAGCTTCAGTATAACAATACATCCACTACTTGAATATTGAAACACGGAAGGCCAACATATTTAGTGGGGCTCCAGTCCACAAAGTAAAACAAAAAATTACTTATCTAGGCAAGTTTGTTAAGAACAAATACTTATTTACAATGACAGCCAAGGGACAGTGGGTTAACTTCCTTGTTCAGGAGCAGAACGACAGATTTTTACCTTGTTAGCTCAGGATTTCGATCGAGCAACCTTTCGGTTACTGGCTCAACGCTCTAACCACAAGGCTACCTGCCGCCTAATAAGTATGCTGGTATTAAAGTAAATGGTTGAAATGACTGAATAGCGTCTCACCATCAACTCATGTGCAGAGTCATTCACTAATATTAAAGGAGAAGGTTTCTTTTTTACAACCAGATTTGTTTTATTTATGCAAATGCCATGTTATAGAACGGTCCAGACACCTTTTTTTTGTGATTTCACATGTTTTTGAGAAACTTACCCAAAACATTAAATCATTTCCTCATCCTCCTTGTGGGGGCCACAAAAAAAAACATGAATAAAGTCTCTAAAATCACCTAAATACGTCCTTTTAGAAACGGTAAAGCTCTCTGTTTAATGATGCAGGTATTTAGATGTTGTATGCATGAAATTGTGTCATACTAACCGTGTCATAGTAGCCTAGTGGATAGAGCTTTGGACTAGTAATCGAAAGGTTGCAAGATCGAATCTGTCGTTCTACCCCTGAACAAGGCAGTTAACCCACCGTTCCTATGCCGTTATTGAAAATAAGAATTTGTTCTTAGCTGGCTTGTCTAGTAAAATAAAAATCTGCAGAGTTATATTCCATTTTGCACGACTCGAGACATTTTCCCTATCCAACTGTTCCATTCTCCATGTAGCCTACTGCTACAGGTAACTGTGAAAATAAAGGAAACACATACATAAAGTGTCTTAATAGGGCGTTGAGGCACCACGAGCCACCAGAACAGCTTCAATGCGCCTTGGCACAGATTCTACAAGTGTCTGCAACTTCCTGTGTGGAAGCACCCCATGCTTTCAATGTGCTTTGTATCGCTCATTTATTCAAGTGTTTCCTTTATTTTGGCAGTTACCTGTAGAATGGAGCCTAACAAAACATTCCGTTTACATCATTTTTTAGGTTTGCTTGTAAAAAATAAAACTTCTAATGAAAGATCTGATTAGCTCTTTCATTCATGTCATTATGACAGGAACGTCAGATCGTGAGATCTTTCATTTCTGTCAGTACATTCATGCTTCATGAGTTTATGGTGAGATGCTTTTCAGAATGCTGAGATGCTGTCAGAATGGTCAGATGCTTTTCAGATTGGTGAGATGCATTTCAGAATGATGAGATGCTGTTAGAATGGTGAGATGCATTTCAGAATGGTGAGATGCTTTTCAGAATGGTGAGATGCATTTCAGAATGGTGAGATGCATTTCAGAATGGTGAGATGCTGTCAGACTGGTTAGATGCTGTCAGACTGCCCTTATGGAAAAACCACATGATTTCAGATGTGGTTATTGAACACTTCACATGTGATGATATTTCACATGAAGGTTCACATGTGGATTTTCACATGTGATTACATAACTTTTTAAATACATTTCCACATGACAAAATTGCCACATTTTTTCAACTTAAAGGAAAGGTTCACCCATTTTGAAAGTTATAATGTTTTTGTGCATCTCTAAATGATGTTCTATAGATTCCCTGGGTCTTTTCATGTTTTAATGTGTATCTGAGATTGTTGGAGTTCAAGCAGACATAAATACAACTGGTATGACGTATCATACTGGCTCCAATACAGGCTTTAGTCTACCTGCATAAACACAACCATCATAACACAATTACCTATCAGTCAAATAAAACATCTACATAAACTATGTTTCCTACCTCTTTACAGATCATACATACACAACTGAATCACCTTTTCTCATAACATTAATGAATGTGAGGAAGGAAAAGCAGAGACAAAGATGATGAAACATAAAGAGACGGAGGTTTGATCAAATAAATGAATATCTACCATCATCTTCACCACAGTGTCCACAGTAGATGAGGATACTCAGCACTTCAACAAAGACAAAGAAAGTCATTACAGTACAGTAGTAATACAGAAGTGTATACTACTATAGTAATAGAGTAGTAATATTAACATTAGTGCATTGTGCTCATAGACAAACACACAAACACTAATACAACGTCAGTACTTACAGAGCAGCACACAGAGCAATGTGTTGTCCATTCTGTCCCACTGACAAGTGACTTTCTCTACAACTACAGTTCTTCTGACAAACCCCTCTACTTCCTATATGATGAGAGTCTGTTTAGATCACACCTCTTCACCGTCACACAGAAAATAGAGAGAAAATTATCGAGAAACGTACAAAGACTGTGAGAATAAAGAGTAGCGGTTGATGGCGTGTTAAATATCTGACCAACTTCTTCTCATGGTTGGCTACATGACCTCACACTGGTTCACACCTCTTTATTGGATTAAAGGAGAATGGAAGGAGAATAGAGATCTGAGATGAGATCAGAACTTGTGGTTTGATATCAGTATGTGCAGATGTTAGTTCATTTTTACACCCACCATGCACAGATAGATGCCTCCCCTCAAACCTTTGCTATGGTGACTACTGGTATCCCAGCTAGTCTCAGCTTCAGCTGTCCCCTCCATACACACATACACTATTTCTATAGGAGGAGCATGTGTCAAAACCACAGTCAGCTAGCTGACTCTTCTCAGGGGTTTGGTGGTTGACTTGTTCATTAGTCAGATGGTTCTGAGGGACACTTTTAGTTAGATACTGTCTACATAGATATGTCTTTGTTACTGTGTTGTTTATGGTTGTGTTTCAATTTGTTTGTTTATGTGATGTGTGTCAGTGTGTCAATTGTTAATTTATTGTGAACATGTGTGTGTGTTTTGTTGAATACAGCACATAATATAAACATTTATTTATTGAATCAGTTTTTTGTATTTTGTGTTCAAGTAAAAACAATGATGTGTTCCTCATTTGCATAAATACACCAGGTATATTAGTAAATATTAATAAAGTAACATAAAGGGGAGGAACATGGCTGCCACCAGTAAACACTTGCTCTGTCTACTCTACCTGCACTCATCTGCGTTGTCTGGACTGCCTCTTTAATTATTGTTGTTGTCAAGTTCTCTTGCATAATTCAACAAGTGTGTCAATATCAGGATCCCCTCAGATAAAAAATCAACAGGCTTGTCTCTAGATTACACATATCTATACATACTTTACATTGTTTGCGAGGTCAGACATACTATCACTATAATGTGATCAATGTGGGCATTATCCAATATGGATAAATAATCAGGTACATTTTTAAGGTTTTTGTCTAAGCTGCATTAAGCACCAATTTCTGTTCAACAAAGGGTTTCGGCAAAGCAAAAAAGTCAGATTGTATCTCTGAAAGAGCCTTGTCAACAGAAGTGGCAACAGAAAATAGAACAGTATTGTCCACATACAAATGGAGGTTACAATTTCTTACAGACAATATAAACTAATATGGTCATTGGTCACATAGCAACAACATAACCCCTCAGTGTACTGGGTCTGCCCTCTTATTCCTTCCTCTCTCTATCTCATCATAATAGTACAGACATGGAACACTTCTGTATGGGTTCATATCAGTAGAAGACAATCTGAATGTGGTTTACAGAAGACTGACTGCACTGTGGTGCATAGAGATTTTGTGAGGAAGTGTTGCTTAACATAATAATAAATTAATAGGAATTTTCTATTATTAAATGCATTGTTTAAACTCAGCAATACAGACAGTAAAATGAATATGCCCTTATATCAAATGTTATTTAAAATCAATACAATGATGTAGGAAATGATCACTTTTTATTTTATATATGAAAATGAATACCAAATACAACCCACCATCTCCATTACACTTACATAGTGGAACACTCATCTGGCTCCTATAACAACTACTGTAAAAATACAACAATTAATATACTTACATAGACAGTATATATGTATATAGAAATATGCATTCATTTAGTTAATAACAAACTATACATGTTCCAACTTAGTTATAATAGGTTCGGCCAATCAAGTATAACCAAGCCACTCCTCAGTAAAAGGCATATGACAGCCCACTTGGAGTTTGCATAAGGCACCTAAAGGACTCTCAGACCATGAGAAACAAGGTTCTCTGGTCTGATGAAACCAAGATTGAAGTCTTTGTCCTGAAAGGCAAGCTTCACTTCTGGAGGAAACCTGGCACCATCCATACGGTGAAGAATGGTGGTGGCAGTATCATGCTGTGGGGATGTTTTTCAGAGGCAGGGACTAGAAGACTTGTCAGGATCAAGGGAAAGATGAACGGAGCAAAATACAGAGAGATCCTTAATGAAAACCTGCGCTCAGGACCTCAGACTGGGGCAAAGGTTCACCTTCCAACAGGACAACGACACTAAGTACACAGCCAAGACAATGCAGGAGTGGCTTCGAGACAAGTCTCTGAATGTCCTTGAGTGGCCCAGCCAGAGTCCGGAATGGAACTCGATCGAACATCTCTGGAGAGACCTGAAAATAGCTGTGCAGCGACGCTCCCCATCCAACCTGACAGAGCTTGAGAAGATCCGCAGAGAAGAATGGGAGAAACTTCCCAAATACAGGTGTGCCAAGCTTTTAGCGTCATACTCAAGAATCCTCGAGGCTGTAATCGCTGCCAAAGGTGCTAAAACAAAGCACTGAGTAAAGGGTTTGAATACTTTGGAAATGTCATATTTCAGTATTTTTGTCTCAAAAAATGTCCCAAAACCTGTTTTTGCATTGTCATTATGGGGTATTGTGTGTAGATTGGTGAGGGGGAAAAACTTTTTTTAATTCCATTTCAGAATAAGTCAAGGGGTCTAAATACTTCCCGAATGTACTGTAAGCACCTGTATGTAAAAAGCATGGTTTTATGTCAAATACAACATAAAGAAATACAGAAAATTCCACTTTTAAACATAAACAGGCATTACACTCTTGTTTAATTAACAAACTGAAATGAACAGAGAATTGTAATATTTCAAGAAATTGCAAGACCAACAACAATAACAAAGGAAAGCATATGAGCCACCAAAGCTAAAAAATATCAACTTACAAAACAATAACATTAAGGATTTGTGAAATTCCATTCATTGATATTAAACTCAGTAAACACTATCATATATCAATGGCAAGGCAATGGCAAAATGTCAAAATGATAAAAACTGTTGTTCTGTTTACAGTTCATACTGTTATAATCACACGGATGATTCAGTCTGTTCAATGACATCATCAGATCATATCTGGTCTTGAGGAGATTTGACTGTTGAACACAAACCTACAGGTAGAAAACGGATGGAGAGTAGCATTAGAGTTAAACTGATCAAACTGCTCTTTAAACTGTACACAGCTCTAAAATGTCATCCATCAGAAGTAATGAAAAGGTTAGTTTGCCTTTTTGTGAGGAAAAGCTTCCACAAAAGACATTTAACAGAAATAGCTGCCCCTGGACACTTTGTCTATTTACATTTGAAATGAAACATTTAATTCCACATTACTTTAACAGTGATATAAAAGCATGCCATAAAGAAGGAGAATCTCCAGCTGGATAAACTGATTGTAGAGGCACTGAAAGAAAGTTCTCACCTCGAGCCCTGCAGCATTTCACCATCAGCACGATGGACACCAGTAGAAAGGGAGACACCACCAGTAGACCACACAGCAGCCTGGGTAGAGAGATGGAGACAACAGAACCTGGAGGGACTGGAAAAACACATGTTTTACCATCAAGACACATATATACACACATACACAGTAACTCTCTCACACAGAGAGACAGCAATTCTCACCTCTCACTGTCATCCAGCTCTCTGGTGATTCTCCCTTGTCAGGGGATTTGCATTTGTAGAATCCTTCATCTGACTTGGATACTGCAGGGATGGTCATCTCTCCTGTGGTCTCATTCTTGATGAGTACTCCATCTTTGTAGAAATCAGCCTTGATGTTTGAGCTGGTTGTCCAGTATTTGCAGCGCAGAGTCACAGAGTCTCCTTCAGTCAGGGGATGGACAGGGCTCTCCAGGATTGCATCACCATCTGTTTAACATAATATATAAATAATACTGTAAATCTGCAAACTGGAGTCATCACTCTCAAAATCTTATAAACCTTTTTTATAAGAGATGCAATAACTCAGATACAGAAATGAACATCCTATCATGCATACAGTATGCAAAACATGTTAGTTGCAATAAACATAACATCCAAGGTGATGTTGACAGCATTACTGTACTCTCCTGATCCAGACTCACACCAGAACACTCCACTGTCCCCTGTGTATGTGTAGCTGATGGTACATGTTATTGATCCCCAGTTAGAGACACACCCTGACTCCTCTCTCTGTGTATCTCATCAGTCTCCATCCAGTAGAGTTCCCCTTCTCCTCACAGCTCAGTGAGAGAGACTTTGATGTCTGTGTTGAGATGTGTTGGGACTTATTCTGAGAGACACTGAAGGCTGCAGATCTGAAACAAAGAGAGACAGAGTCAAACATTCAGTGATATAATGATATATATTACACACCCGAGTGGGAACTTAAATATGTTTTAATGCAGTTAGTTACCTCCTGACCAGAGAAACTGAGGTTCACTGTAGAGTGTGTAATAGACTGGGTCTCCTCTCCCAGCTCTACACACATATCGTCCTGTGGGAGTAGGACCAGCAGGGATCAGAGTGTAGGAGACTTCAGTAGTCCCATTGTCAGATAGGGGCTGTAGAGAGTAAGACTTGTCTGATAGGGAGGGTAACCCAGCTCTGTAGAGAACAGTCCTGTACCAGGAGAACCTCCAGCCTGTAGACGTCTTGTCAACTTCACTGCTCAGAGTCACTGAGTCTCCAGGGTTCAGCCACTGAGGAGAGATACTCAGGACAGGTTGTGGCTGATCTGTGATTAGGCAGTTGACAGGTTAAAATCTTCTAATCTAAGAAATTATTCTAGTTGCCCATGGAGATGTTTACATCATTAGATAGACTTACCAGACAAAGTCAGTTGTACAGCATCACTGGTATTGGAGATCTTGTTTCCCTTTACACCCTCACAGGTATATGATCCACTGCTAGATATGTAGACAGGACTGATTCTGTACTCAGGCTTTGTGTTAAAGGGGATCACTAACTGACTATTCTTATACCATCTGTAGTTCCAGTCAGTCTCCTCCCCCCTGTATGTCACTCACTGTCGCTTTGGAAAGAGCTGTGAGAGAAGAGCATCAAATGAATCAGATGATGTGAACATTATTTGACACACATCATGTGGATTCATTTCCAACAGTTTAGCTGTTGTTGGAGAGTTTTGATTAAAGTACATTTTAGGTGTACGTACTGTTGCAGCCAAATATATTGGCACCCTTGGCCTTTACTTAAATATTTCCCTATTTCTTCTAAAATAAGTTGATATTTACTGTCAGTATAGCTGGGCAGGGCTGAGAAAACATAGATTTGCAGATTAGACACATGCTATACATTACTTAAACTGGATACAAGTAGCTATTTCAAATTGCTCTTTAAAGAAAAGTTATCTGAGGATTTGTCATGTTCAGTTAGTGAACCATTTGTGTGGTTGTATCGGGTTAGAGTGATGAAATGCAGAAAGCACTTAAACACAGACAGAGAGACGGAGAGGGAGAACGAGAGAGAAAAAGAGAAATAGAGAGAGTGAGAAAGAGAGAGATAGAGAGTTAAAGAGGGAGAAAAACAGAGAGAACTGACTAAATTACATTGAGAGACAGAACAGGAATTGAGCGAGAAGACCAATACTATACAATTGTATTGAATCTAAAAATATATTTGGTAAAAAACTACACATTGTCTATAGATTTCTAATGTTTCTCAGGCTCATGCAACAACCGAATAAGAAGCTGCAGTGACCAACATCTCCATTCCTCTGTAACACAGTATTACCAAACAAAGTCATCATCTGATGCCATATGTATTGTGCATGGTTGACATACTTGATATTCTATAAATGAAACAAATTCTCGCCCAATAAAGGAAATGTGCTCGATTCTGAGCACCAGCGCTTCCTCTGGACTGGACCCCTAAAGTTCCTGTGGCTGTGACACAAATGGGTCTTTGTCAGGATTAGAAAGCTACAGATCCTTAAAGAGAAACAGAAAAAAATTGCATCTGATGTCATTTTCATCTTGACTCAACTTCCTCTTTCTGTAAAAGGAGCAGACACTGTCACAGGATCCAACGAAAGTGGCGCCCCTCCTCGGTCGGGCGGCGCTCGGCGGTCGTCGTCGCCGGCCTATTAGCTGCCACCGATCGTTGTTTCTGTGTCGTTTAGTTTTGTCTGTCTGTTCCGCACCTGTTTTGTGTATGTCATTAGTGGGGACTTATTTAATGTGTGTTTTCAGTTGGGATTTTGTGCGGGATTGTTTATTGTCCACTCAGGACGGTGGGCCGTGTGAATATATTTACTTCACTGGTTGTATTTTGGATGCTTTTGTATTTTTTGTATTTTGTGCTGGCTGACGTCTTATTTCTCTCTCCGGACCGTTTTGCCCTGTGTTTTGGGTTGGTCATTATTATTACGCGCCCTTCTGTTTTGGCGTGACCGTTTTGTGCCGGAGAAAATAAAGACGACATACTTTACCTCTGCTCTCTGCGCCTGACTCCAACCACCACTCCTAGAATCGTTGACAGACACAGCAACACTGTGGTCTTATTGTTGGTGGAAGAGAGAACTAACAAAACTAAAGTAATGATCTGAGGAAGGAGCATTGATGATAAAATTATATTTGTGCAAATGGCAACATTGCATTGACCATACCAGGTCATGTTTACATGTTCAGTAGAATCTTTATTAATGTCAGTAGGAGAGGTGGAGAGGTGTCAAAGGGTTGACTTCATGGTTTAGGAGCTATTTATAAGTTAGCTGTGTGTGAAGATTCTTGCGTTACAAGGCAGGTCTGTCAACTGTTCGGAGGAATAACTCAGGAAATGAGTTGTCAGACTGCAGTGGAGGCTCCTCAGAGGAGGAAGGGGAGGACAATCCTCCTCTGTGAATTTCATAAAAATACATATTTTAAAACATTTAAAAAGTGATTATTTTTAGATAAAACTATATTAAATAAATTCAGGTCACCAAATAATATAACACACTGTTTTGCAATGAAGGTCTACAGTAGGCTCAACAGCACTCTGTAGGGTAGCACCATGATGTAGCCAGAGGACAGCTAGCTTCCGTTGTCTTCTGGGTACATTGACTTCAATACAAAACCTAGGAGGCTCATGGTTCTCACCCCATTCTATAGACTTACAAAGAAATTATGACAACTTCTGGAGGACGTTCTCCAACCTATCAGAGTCCTTGCAACATGAACTGACATGTTGTCCACCCAATCAAACGATCAGAGAATTAATCTAGTACTGAAAGCATAAGCTACAGCTAGCTAGCACTGCAGTGCAGAACATGTGGTGAGTAGTTGACTCAAAGAGAGAGAAAGACAATAGTTGAACAGTTTTGAACAAATGTATTTCTTCCAAAATTAAGGAGAAGCAAGAGCGTGAAGTTTTGTTTAAAAAAGATTAACGTTCAGTTTCACTTACGTTGCTAGCAAATGCAGCTAGGTAGTTTAGCCTACTGAAACACTGGAACTCTTCCAAGTCAAGATAAGCTTTTGGTTTTACTCATTTATTGCCACCGAGGCTAGCTGGTGTAATCGCCAAACTGCTTAGTGACTGTACACTGTAACGTTACTGCATGATTGAAGCAGGTTTACTAACGCTTTAGTTCTATTAGCTAAGTTGACAATGATGTTACTTTAGCTAATATGGTTACAACGATGTAGGCTGTTTACAGCAGTTATGACATGGTTTGGCTTGGAAAGTTTTTTTGCCTGGTCACATACAGCTGATGTGTTGTGCATTGAAGTCCACAAGCGAAGAGAAAAGGTGAGAGGAGGAGAGTGCATAGATGCAAGAAGAAATACAACGTGGCTGCTATGAAAGTGACCCATGTTTACACGTGATCAGGTGTGTATTCTTTCTGCCGATTCTGTTGAAAAACGTTTCTTAAACGGAAGCAAACGGGGATAAACATACCTGAATTCGTCCAATAGAAACTCTTCTCGTTTGAAACTGTAGGAATAAGGATTACACCCTAGATCAACTAGATTCAGGCAAGAGTGTGTCACTGTCTGTCACCTCAAATTTGTCATAAGCTAGCAACCTCATGATGGGTATAGGGAAAATGTTTGTATCATGTAGTAGCGTAAACCTATTGTTGTTACATTGACCTGGGTGAATGGAATATGAAAAACAGTAATCCAATATGCTGTAATAGAAATAAGGCCATGCTCATAAGGAAAGAAATCGTCCTCCCTAATCTTAAACATCACAGACTTCCACTGTCAGTGATAGATTAAATGTAAACGAGAAATGAATATGACAAGTGAACTACAGTATACTGTATGCTAAAATAACATTGACATTCGTCTCTCTGATAAACACAGAAAGCCCCACACACCTTTTCATGTATAGGCCTATTCATCATTTTGACATCTACAACCCTTTCTCCATTTATCTCTCTCTGACCACAGTGGAAAAAAACAGCTTCACACACACACCACCCTCCTTCACCAACCCTCACTGCTAAAGAGGAAGAGATCAAACCATAACCACTCAACTCCTCTCTGTTTGAGGAGGGTTGTTGGTTTGTGGTAACTATAACAAACCAGTGTAAAGTATCTCAGGCTTTGTACACAGCATTTTATGTCTTGAGAGGCATACACACAAACAACTGACTTAAGTTGTCCAACCTTTGTTTTGAATGGTCAAAAAGGTTACAAACATATGTAGAATAGGGACCTGGTAGCAGTTGTAAGGGCAACAATGTTGCAGGAAGCAAGGCAGGTTGACCTGCTCAAAGTGTAAATGCATTAACAGTTCTTGTTGATCCAACAGTGAAGGCACCATATAATAGACCTACAATATATCAGTCTATATTTACTAAATATACACAGGCCACAGCCCAAAAGGAACAGCCTCTGTATCAGGCTTAACCTGTCCTATCTATAGGTAGAGGGAGAGACTGAGACAAACCACATCTAATCTGTCTCACAGGACCTCAAACAAGTACATAATGGCAAGTACAACCACTAAACTGGTTTTAAATGTAAAAGGCAATATTCACATCCCTAAATTTGTCTAAATCAGAATGAATCATACTATTTCATCACAGTACATGAAGTGAACAATGGTTTAAATGTTTTTAACAGGACTGACTCCCAAACGTGGCGTGCAGGCCACATACTCTATGTCTATGTGTACTGAGGCGCGAGCTCCCATTACCCACAGACATGACAGACACTGACAGACATGGAGCGGAGATGCACAAATTACAAATAAAGGAAACATTACACTATGGACATAAACTAAATGTATTTCTGTAAGTGTAGCGAGTGTTCAAGTCCACCTGAACATCGTGTCCACTTGGAGGATGGAAAACGTGTAAATTATTGCATTTAAATATTAAAGATAAATGCACCAATAACTTGACCAAACATGTGTGCGGAGAAAATACTCATCATACTGGTAAAATTGGAAAAGGACAACAATATATTTGGAGAAATTCATTACTAAATACATGGGGATAACATGAAACTATTTATAAGGGTATTAAATATGTGCGTTCTATTCTTGAGCGGCTGAGTCTGCTTCCTCCCAACATAGGCTACTTTTGCTGTCCAGGGTCAGTACACAATCTTCTTGGGAAATTGGCATAGGCTGGTGTCTCCTTTTAACTGAAACCCATTCTCAGCTACATCATAGATAATGTGGCAGAAGCCTTTTCTGACCTCTGCTGGAATGAAATTGTGCAACCTGTGCACTGCCCACTACTACCAAAGATGGTGGATAAATGAAGGTCTTACTCAGGCAGTTTACCATTGAAAGAAATGGTCACAGCTCCGGTCTGCTTAAGCCTTAAGTGGTGGCTCTCCCATAGACACCAATGTGTTAGCAGCTGGGTCTGGTCTGCTTAGTTCATTGACTGACTGTATATGAAGCAGAAAAAAGGAGTGAGTGAGATGTCCCGCTTCCTCTTCTGTCTCTGCTACTACCACTGTTATTGATGTAAATATTGTGAATAATGGCACTGATGAGACACCTAGTGGAATGTATTGAATGTGGACAAGTGATGACAGTATCTATTCAGTAAGATGGTTCTGGAACTCAACATGTCTTCTCCATGCAACACATTACAGAGACCTGTTATCTGACAACAATACCATGACATTAATGCACTGACACCCATCTCTCTTTTTGTTGAGTCATGCTAGAATAACATGGTGGGGTATAGTGCTATATGTAAAATGTATTGTGAGCCATGGTGATACAGTAGTAGTAGTAGTAGTAGTAGTAGTAGTAGTAGCAGTAGTAGTAACAGTAACAGTAGTAGTAGTAGTAGTAGTAACAGTAGTAGTAGTAGTAGTAGTAGTAGTAGTAGTAGTAGTAATTGAGTATTTCATACACATTGGTACATGCTTGGTCATTTTAAAAGCATGAAATAGGATCAAAGGACTAATACCTCATGTGAATACACCTCACCACATCATGTACCTGCCTTGGACAACAAGCAACAGAGACAGCAGGTAAATATGAGAATAGTGTCACTGTCAGCGGTTATACAAATAGATTCACAGAAAACAACAGTTGCTTCCACAGCTGTCAGTATCAGGCTCTAAGAGAGACGACAAAAAGAGTGACATTGAAAGGTTCTGTCATTATGAAATGTATTATTATTAGAAATGATTTGATGATATATGATGTTATATACAGTATTATATTAGGATTCTGGAAATAATGTATTATCTGCTGGCTCTGTTTAACCATCTATCATGAACGATACTGAGAGCATTTTATAAGCATCCAAAGTCACTGTGTTGCCCTGTGTAAGATGATGGACACACACAGTAATTACAGCCAGCTAGAATCCTACCTATAGTAAATACTACAGGCCATGTTGGAACGCCTTGGCCATAGAGAGGGTTTTGTCCTCTGTTTTTGGTTAGGCCAGGGTGTGACATGGGTGGGCGTTCTATGTTCATTTTTCTATGTTTTTGTATTTCTTTGTTTTGGGCCGTGTGTGGCTCCCAATCAGGCACAGCTGAAGTTCGTGTTGCTGATTGGGAGTCACACATAAGGAGCCTGTTTTTCCTTTGGGTTTTGTGGGGGATTGTTTCTGTTTAGAGTGTTTCCTAACAGGACTGTTTTGCTGTCATATTTTGTTCATTTTTGTCGTGTTCTCTTTGTTCGAATTAAATTTCAAGATGAACACTAACTCCACTGCACCTTGGTCTACTCTCTCTTCCGACAGCCGTTACACATGTTTGAATGAGCATGACACGCCAGTTGTCTTGGTACTGCCTTTAGAGATGGTATCAGTATGACTGCAGTACATTGACAGGGTTACTAAATTACCACATATGCAAATGAAGTTATAGTGTACCACATCAAATAAAGCCCAGGGGAAAATAGGAACTGAATATGAGTTCTGTATTGCACCTCACCACCGCCCTTTCTCAGGATTCTCCTGGGACGTGTGTGTGTGAAAGCTTTCGGGCGTGTGTAATCCTTAATTTGAGCTGCATCCTGCCGGAACAGGATCCGGCACCTCTCCGTTTTGGACTGTTTCGTTCCGGGTCCTATTTGGCCGGATCCGGTTCCTCCCGTGGCATGAATGTTTTTTTCTTCATTTTTTGAAATGTAAAAATTATAATAAATGCCTTAAAAGTGAATCCCCTCCCCCCACACTACAGTAGTGTTGCATCCCCAAAGCATGTTTGAATATTTTATATGCTATCATTGTATATCAGGAAGTGTATATCAGGAAAGACATGTTTTTTTCTTGAACAGGAAAAAGTCCTGGCCCTAAGGGCAACTTAGTCTTATGAGCGTGGTGAAGTGCGTTGGAAAGTCATTTTGTACTTCTCATTTTTTGTTTGCCCCGATTTGAACCCGATCAAATATCTCTGGAGAGTCCTGAAAATAGCTGTGCAGCAACGCTCCCCATCCAACCTGACAGAGCTTGCGAGGATCTGCCTGAGAAGAATGGGAGAAACTCCCAAAATACAGGTGGGCCAACCTTTTAGCATCATACCCAAGAATACTTAAGGCTATGTCATAGACCCTCAAAGTTCCAAAATAGGGTAAAGATGGCAGCCATATTGTTCAGGGAGAAATCCAAACCAGTCTAATTGGAATGAATGACAGAAGAGGCTAAATCCTGATTTTACTTATGCAGGAAAATAAAAGTAAGGCATGTAAGATATCAGAAATTGTGTCAACCTAAATAATTGTCAAATAATTATAAATATACTTTATATGGGTTTTATACCAATTGTCTGTATAAATAGCCTCTAAAATATACAGACTATCCAAAACATTAAGAACACCTGCTCTTTCCATGACATTGACTAACCAGGTGAATCCAAGTGAAAGCTATTATCCCTCCCTGAAGTAATTTGTTAAATCCACTTCAACCAGTGTAGATGAAGGGTTGGAGACAGGTTTAATAAGGATGTTTCAGCCTTGACACAAATGAGACATGGATTGAGGTGAACGAGCAAGACAAAAGATTGAAGTGCCTTTGAATAGGGTATAGTAGTACTGTAGGTGCCAGGCGTGTCAAGAACTGCAATGTTGCTAGGTTTTTCACACTCAACAGTTTCCTGTGTGTATCAAGAGTGGCCCACCTCCCAAAGGACATCCAGCCAATTTGGCACAACTGTGGGAAGCATTGGTCAACATGGGCCAGCATCCCTGAGGAACGCTTACAACGCTTTGTGGAGTCCATGTCCCAACGAATTAAGGCTGTTCTGAGAAAAAAAAGGGGGGACGGGGGTGCAACTCAACATCAGGAAGGTGTTCCTAATGTTTAGTATACTCAGTATATGTGAACAGACTATAAATATCTACATTTGTGTATTGTTGGAAAGCTGTCAAGTTATTATTATACAATGTCAGTACATGTTGCATTTCAAACTTTTCTAAGTCCTATTGTCAACTGATTTCATCCAGTGTATGGCTGTGGATTGCATTGTTTGAATGGAATGTTGACATATTGGCAGTTGTGTCACAGCTGTCTGAAGAATGGGACCAAAGAGCAGCGTGTGTATCGTTCCACATTTAATTTAAACTGTGAAACTATGCAAGACATACAAATAAACTCATAAACAAAACAACAAACCGTGACGAAGAGGTGCAACATACACTTACTCAAAATAATCTCCCACAAAACCTAGTGGGAAAAACAACAACTTAAATATGATCCCCAATTAGAGACAACAATGACCAGCTGCTTCTAATTGGAGATCATCCCCCCCAAAAAACATAGAAATACAGAAACTAGAACCCCACACAGAAATACATAAAGTAGAGAAAACCCCCAACAGAAAAAAATAACTAGAACCAACATAGACATAAATAAACTAGACAAAACCCCATCACGCCCTGACCTACTCTACCATAGAAAATTAAAGGTTTCTTTGGTTAGGACGTGACAAGTTGATTCAATTTTTGGATCATTTCTCTAAAACTGTTTGGCTAGCTAGCTAACAAACATATAGTGCAGATACATTTTTCAAATTCATTATTTTACACAATCTTACCACAGAACTGGCAAACCATGATTGAGCAACTCCCTAACTAAAATGGCTGACATTTATCGCATCATTGAAAAGGTTAATGTCCATTCTAGTATTGCTGTCAACAATGTTGTTTAATTAAATACTGAAATGTTGCCTTCCTAACACTTTTCCTGTAAAGTTGAGGAGCCCAAGAACTCTATTAGGCTGAAAGGAGGGCTGACTGAAGTCGGTTGGTTGTATGGAATAGTTGACCATGAGGACAATATCTGTTTACTGTAACAAAGCATTCATTCCATCTGGTGGATAAAAAAATTAAAGTTTAATAAAAAAGCACAATGCAAAGACATTGTAAAAGTACAGGTCATTAGAAGCGAACATGTATATGTGACATTCATATAGAAAATATGTTATTCTATCATCTGAATGACAGAAATAACGAATCAATGATAATACAATTCAGTACATTTACAACCCAACAATTCAATACGCAATACAAAGCAGATCGAATTACTGTAGCTGTTTATCACATCTACCATCATTACACCATATCATTTATTTAAGCTGTTACAGTAATACAAAATAAAAAGCAGACAGAATTACTGTGGCTGTTTATAAGATCTACCATCATTACACCATATCATTTATTTAAGCTGTTACAGTAATACACATGGTTAAATGTAATATATTTGTTGTATTTATCTGGTAAATTAAAATAACATACAAATCCTTAATGTACAAGGTGTTATTGTGTGTGTGTCCCTCACAGAAAAAACACATGAGAAATGTCAAGTGAAATCACGTTTTCACGTGCAGTTTCTGTCATCACATGTTGCTTCATATGTTGTCACATGTTATCACACTAACTTAACATAAGATCACGTTATCACATTAACTTAACATAAGATCACATGTGATCACATTAACTTAACATAAGATCACATGTGCTTTTGGAATACTGCACATGTTCACTTGTTAAAAATGAATGTGTTTTTTCTGTATTTGTGTGTTCGTGGGCATGTGTGTGTGTACGTGTGCGTTTTTATTTGTGTGTGTGTGTGAGCATGCCTGCATGTGTGTGTGCTTGCGTGCGTTGACCATGCATAACCCATGTTCCCAGATTGCTCCCTCTCTGATGGCGTGTCCCTCCATCTCCCTCAAGGACCTGTAACATATCACCACACAAAGTTATTTATCCCTCCATCTCCCTCAAGGACCTGTAACATATCACCACACAAAGTTATGTATCCCTCCATCTCCCTCAAGGACCTGTAACATATCACCACACAAAGTTATTTATCCCTCCATCTCCCTCAAGGACCTGTAACATATCACCACACTAAGTTATTTATCCCTCCATCTCCCTCAAGGACCTGTAACATATCACCACACAAAGTTATGTATCCCTCCATCTCCCTCAAGGACCTGTAACATATCACCACACAAAGTTATGTATCCCTCCATCTCCCTCAAGGACCTGTAACATGTCACCACACAAAGTTATGTATCCCTCCATCTCCCTCAAGGACCTGTAACATGTCACCACACAAAGTTATGTATCCCTCCATCTCCCTCAAGGACCTGTAACATATCACCACAAAGTTACTTATCACTCCATCTCCCTCAAGGACCTGTAACATTTCACCACACTAAGTTATTTATCCCTCCATCTCCCTCAAAGACCTGTAACATTTCACCACACAAAGTTATTTAGTGCATGCAGTCAAACAAAGTCCTAAGAATAAAACAGAGATATACTGTAAATAGATACAGTTTAGTATGATATATGAGCATCAGTACCCTGATAAACCATGTATTAGAAACATGTCGTTTTACTACATCCTCTGTTGTTCAGCCTATGTTGTGTTACTTTCATGTGCAAGCTTCAAATGAAAACATGAGTAATTTAAAGATCCAATGCATTCGTTTTCATCTCAATATCAAATCATTTCTGGGTAACAATTAAGTACCAACCTGTGATTATTTTTGGCCATTTTAATTGAAAACAAATAAAAAGCTTCTTCGCAAAGGGTAATTTCTCAAGCAAGAATTTTGCTAGGACTCTCTGGAAGTGGTCTGAGTGGGGAGGGGAAAACTGAAAATTAGCTGTTATTGGCAGAGCTGTTTGGAACTCTTTCTTATTGGTGTTAAACACATTTTGGACATGGTGATGTCACCCTGGAAGGCCAAACCTCCATCCCACCAAAACAGGCGGAAATGTATATTGGTCTTTTCAAAACAGCTCTTAAACTAAAAGGGCATTATCATAAACTAAATGGGCCTATCGCGTGAACACGGGACTTTTGAGGCACTGGAAGGGGTGATGCTGCTCGAGACATGAGGAGAACTGAGACTGACACTATTGTTTCTGAATTTACAACTTTTCCATTTGAAGGGATGGATTGCATGGATTGCATTTAGCAAAGAGACTGTTGTTTAATTTCACTTACCTCTTACAAGTGTACAGAAAGTCTTGTTAAATATCAATAGAATTTACCTGAATTCACCTGCTGCTGTGTGGAGAATTTTGGCACAGTAGCTTACCTTGTCAGATCAGGAGCTGTTTTGCTGCTTGCTAGGTCCAACAGTGTCAGTGACTGAGTTTTAAGAGTACACTCTCTGTACCCGGGGTTATATTATCTTTATTCCTATATTGTAATTGATTGTGTGGTATTTATGTAACTGCTAATGTTTCATTCAAAATATGTTCTCGTAAAATTGCATTCTGTGTGTGTTTGTATTTTCAATGAGTCATTCATTTTGTAGTGTCAGAAACATTCTGAAAACAGTAACATAAGCCTTTATGTATCTATTAGTAATATCCCTAGCCTCTCGTTTTCCCCCTAGCGAGTCAATATCATAAATGTTAATAAACTGAGATGTCTTTTTCACCATTATTCCCTTGCTGATCTATCCAAGTCTATGGTGAGAGGGTTACATATAAGTATCAATAGCATCTTACCTGGGGTTGTGTCTGGCTTCAGTTGAGAATAGACTGAATCTGCCTCTGGTGGGGTTGTTGTTTCTGTAGGGAGTGAGGACAAAATACATAGATATTCAATATGGGGTCAGACATGTGAGGTTCTGATAGGGGGAATATGGAGGGAAGGATGTCCAGTCTTACCTCTCTTCTTCTTGGCTTTGGTCTTCTTTTTGAGGACAACCTCAGCATAGGTCACATCAACAGGTCCAGCTGCTGCTGACAATGGACATTTCCAGTCAACAAATGAAGGAATTAGCTTATTTCATATTCTGCCTCATCAGAACTCTCAAATTGTGAATTTATTGACTAACTGCCAACTTGTAGAATAGGTCTTACCTGTGGCTTTCCCCGTCTTCATCTCAGAGTAGACTGGACTTTCTTTTGGATCAGCTGGCTTTTCTGAGGAGGAGGAAGATGGGCAGAGGTTTTGTTTTATTTTTTAAATATATACATGTTTTAACTAATCTTTGACACACTGCACATTATTAATTGATGTCACAGTTGATAGTCACCATTCTTTTTCTTGTCCAACTTTTTGAGTTGAATCTGGACGTATGTCACATGACTTGGTCCTACAGCAGCATCTGAAACAGACAGGTGATAGACTAATATCTCTACTTAGGACTCTATTCAGTCTGTATTGATGAAGGGTTACAGATTGACTGACAGAAATGTAAAGGTCATTTCTGATTGAGTCGAAATATACAGCGTTTACCTTGAATGCTGTCTCTACTAATGTGGGAACATTGCCTTTAAAATTTAAATCACTGTAACGCTGAACTTCCATGAAACGGACTGAATAGAACCCTTAGTCTTAGTGTGTCAATCATATTAAACACATGAAGAACAGCAGCAGTAACTATATACTGTAGTCATATTAAACACATGAAGAACAGCAGCAGTAACTCTATACTTGTCAAGGTTGTGTGTAGGAACGGACCAAGGCGCAGTGTGAGTATTGTTCCACATCTTTTATTAGAATGTATAACTTTTCAAATCAAAACTATAAACAAAACAAACCGTGACGACAGAGGTGCAACATGCACTAAATCAAAAATAATCTCCAACAAACAAAAGTGGGAAATACTACTTAAATATGATCCCCAATTAGAGAAAACAATGGCCTCTAATTGGGGATAATCCAAAAACCACAACATAGAAAAACAGAAACTAGAACCAAACATAGAAAAAATAAACTAGAATAAACACCCCCACTCATGCCCTGAACTACTCTACCATAGAAAATAAGAGCTCTCTATGGTCAGGACGTGACAGTACACCCCCCCCCCAAAGGTGCGGACTCCGGCCGCAAAACCTGAAACAAAAAGGGAGGGTTAGGGTGGTGTCTAGTGTTGGTGGTGGTTCTGGTGCAGGACGAAGAACCTTCTCATCCTGCGGATCCTCCCGCATCGGAGGCGGTTCTGGTGCGGGACGAAGAACCCTCTCATCCTGCGGATCTGCCAACATCGGTGGAGGCTCTGGACCGCAGACCGTCGCTGGAGGCTCTGGACCGCAGACCGTTGCTGGAGGCTCTGGACCGCAGACCGTCGCTGGAGACTCTGGACCCGCAGACCGTCGCTGGAGACTCTGGACCAGCAGACCGTCGCTGGAGACTCTGGACGTGAAGGCGCACTGGAGGCCTGATGCGTGGAGCTGGAACAGGTAGCGCCAGACTGGTGACATGCACTTCAGGGCGAGTGAGAGGAGCAGGCACAGGACGTACTGGACTGAGTACACGCATTTCAGGGAGAGTGCGAGGAGGAGGCGCAGGACGTACTGGGCTGTGGAGGCGCACTGGAGACCTGGTGCGTAGAACCGGTGCAGGATATCCTGGACCGAGGAGGCGTACTGGAGACCAGGAGTGCTAAGCCGGCACAAACCTTCCTGGCTGAATGCTCACTTTAGCCCGGCAAATGCGGGGAGCCGGCAACGAGCGCACCAGGCTGTGAATGCACACTAGGGATACCGTACGCATCACCGCATAATACGGTGCCTGACTGGTCACACGCTCTCCACGGTAAGCACGGAGAGTTGGCTGAGGTCTAAACCCTGACTCTGCCAGTCTCCCCGTGTGCTCACCCCCCCGATTTTTTTGTTGTTGAGCTGCCTCTCGGGCTTCCGTCGTTGCCGTGCTAATTCATCGTATCGTCGCCGTTCCTCTCTCGCTGTCTCCGCCTGCTTCCATGGCAGGGTCTTGTCCCCTGCCATTACCTCCTCCCAGGTCCAGGATGTCCTCCACTCCCGGGCCCAGGATCCCTGCTCCTCCTGGGCACGCTGCTTGGTCCTTTGGTGGTGGGAGATTCTGTCAAGGTTGTGTGTAGGAACGGACCAAGGCGCAGCGTGAGTATCGTTCCACATCTTTTATTAGAATTTGAAACTTTGCAAGACAAAACTATAAACAAAACAAACCGTGACAACAGAAGTGCAACATGCACTAACTCAAAAATAATCTCCAACAAACAAAAGTTGCCTCTAATTGGGGATCATCCAAAAACCCCAACATAGAAAAACAGAAACTAGAACCAAACATAGAAAAATTTAAGTAGAATAAACCCCCCCCAGTCACGCCCTGACCTACTCTACCACAGAAAATAAGAGCTCTCTAAGGTCAGGACGTGACAATACTGTATTCATATTAAACACATGAAGAACAGCAGCAGTAACTCTATACTGCTTTCATAATAAACACATGAAGAACAGCACCAGTAACTCTGTACTGTATTCATATTAAACACATGAAGAACAGCAGCAGTAACTCTATACTGTATTCATATTAAACACATGAAGAACAGCAGCAGTAACTCTATACTGTATTCATATTAAACACATGAAGAACAGCAGCAGTAACTCTATACTGTATTCATATTAAACACATGAAGAACAGCAGCAGTAACTCTATACTGTATTCATATTAAACACATGAAGAACAGCAGCAGTAACTCTATACTGTATTCATATTAAACACATGAAGAACAGCAGCAGTAACTCTATACTGTATTCATATTAAACATAACATACACAATACAGTACCATTAACATTGTTGTCTGAGGGATTGATCGTGTCGTAGATGTGAGCACTACCTGTTGGTCAATGAACAGAGAGACAGGTTAGTTAGGTTGGTTCTCCCTCAGCTTGTCTAGGGACAGAGAGTACAGTAACATGTTGTTATATAAAGTGGATGTTGATCAGTCAGTGTATGAGGTTACAGAGAGAGGAGTGGTAGAGGTCTGGACTGAGAAACTGACCATGCTGCAGAAGTGTATACCCAGCATCAGGAGCCCGGCCCTGGGTAGATCCTTGGTCCTGTTGGGGGTCCTGGTTGGTGCTCTGGGGCTGGGGGTGCCTAGAGGGAGAGATATACTCATGAAGAACTAGGATGATATGTTACTGAATTAACATAGTTGAGAGACAGGTATACTCACAAGAATATTCTGTTATTAAAACAGGAACCTGTAAAGAGAAATGCATTCTATTATATCAGGTCAATTCTGTTTTCAACTATTGTAATTAGACATTTTTATCATAAACATGAACTAAAAAGTTTAATGATAAATAAAAAAATCTCACTTTTGGTGTTTTTGTATCGACACAGCAGGACGAGGAGAATGACCAGTAGAACACCAGCAACAACCAGACCCACAACCCCTCCTACTAGGACTGATGTAGAGGATCCAGGAGATACGACTGGAGAGAGAACAGCACAACACCATCAGCCTCTGAACAAAAATATGAATTCAACATGCAACAATTTCAATGTTTTTACTGAGTTACAGTTCATATAAGTACATCAGTCAATTGGGGAAAAAATTATTAGGCCCTAATCTATGGATTTAACATGACTGGGCAGGGGTGCAGCCATGGGTGGCCTTGGGCAGGCATGGGCCCACCTACTGGGGAGCCAGGCCCAGTCAATCAGAATGAGATTTCCCCCGAAAGTGCTTTATTACAGACAGAAATCCCCCCCCCCCCCCCTCAGATTACCGGATGTGGAGGTCCTGGGCTGGCGTGGTTACACATGGTCTGTGGTTGTGAGGTTATAACCTGTGTAATGATAATACTTTTTTATCAGCTTCTTGATATGCCACACCTGTCAGGTGGATGGATTATCTTGGTAAAGGAGAAATGCTCACTAACAGGGATGTAAACAAATGTCTTCACTAAATTTGAGAGAAATAGGCTTTTTGTGCGTATGGAACATTTGTGGGATCTTTTATTTCAGCTCATTAAACATGGGACCAACACTTTACATGTTGCGATTATATTTTAGTTAAATAGGTGTATAGAGCAGCCTGTATCTTTTGATAATTTAGTTGAGATCATATTTTCTATGGGAGTACAAATCCAAACGTATGTTAACATCAACACTAAAATCACTATCACACAGATGATGAAAAGGTAACTTGAGATCATAATCGTTTTCTCACCTCTCACTGTCATCCAGCTCTCTGGTGATTCTCCCTTGTCAAGGGATTTGCATTTGTAGAATCCTTCATCTGACTTGGATACTGCAGGGATGGTCATCTCTCCTGGGGTCTCATTCTTGATGAGTACTCCATCTTTGTAGAAATCAGCCTTGATGTTTGAGCTGGTTGTCCTGTATTTGCAGCACAGAGTCACAGAGTCTCCTTCAGTCAGGGGATGGACAGGGCTCTCCAGGATCACATCACCAGCTGTTTAATATAATATATAAATAATACTGTAAATCTGCATACTGGAGTCATCACCCTCAAAATATTATGATCTTGTATTTTATAAGAGATGCAATTCAGTTACAGAATTGAACCTCCTATTATCAGGAAATGTTGTTGTTTTTTGTGTGTGAATGTCGTACAATAGACATACCATGCACTGTGATGTTGACAGCATTACTGTACTCTCCTGATCCAGACTCACACCAGTACACTCCACTGGACCATGTGTATGTGTAGCTGATGGTACATGTGGACCCTGTTATTGATCCCCAGTTAGAGACACACCCTGACTCTAGTCCTCTCTCTGTGTATCTCATCAGTCTCCATCCAGTAGAGTTCCCCTTCTCCTCACAGCTCAGTGACAGAGACTTTGATCTAAAGTGTTGAGTTGTGTTGGGACTTATTCTGAGAGACACTGAAGGCTGCAGATCTGAAACAAAGAGAGACAGAGTCAAACCTTTAGTTAAATAATATATAATATACACTTGAGGGAGACTTAAATATGTTTCAATACAGTTTAATTACCTCCTGACCAGAGAAACTGAGGTTGGCTGTAAAGTGTGTCATAGACTGGGTCTCCTCTCCCAGCTCTACACACATATCCTCCTGTGTGACCAGCAGGACTCAGGGTGTAGAAGCTCTCTGTAGTTCCAGTACTACTGTCAGATAGGGTCTCTACAGAGTATGATGAGTCAGATAGAGAGGGTAACCCAGCTCTGTAGGGAACAGTCCTGTACCAGGAGAACCTCCAGCCTGTAGACGTCTTGTCAACTTCACAGCTCAGAGTCACTGAGTCTCCAGGGTTCAGCCACTGAGGAGAGACACTCAGGACAGGTTGTGGTTTACCTGTTTTTAGGCCAGAGAGAGTACGTTTTCAAACTTTCAGTCTTAGCAATGATTCTCGTTACCCATGGAGATGTTTACATGATTAAATAGACTTACCAGACAAAGTCAGTTGTACAGCATCACTGGTATTGGAGAGCTTGTTTCCCTTCACACCCTCACAGGTATATGATCCACTGTTAAACATGTAGACAGGACTGATTCTGTACTCAGGCTTTGTGTTAAAGCGGATGAATAACTCACTATTCTTATACCATCTGTACTTCCAGTCAGAGTCTCCTCCTCCCTGTATGTTACATCTCATAGTAACAGTCTCTCCACTGAATATCTGGGTCCAGTTGGGTTGGAGGGTCAGAACAGCAACAGGTCTCTCTGCACAGACACAACACAGACAACTAACTGAATAAATAGTTACACATCTATAAATGTATTTATTTATCAATATGTCTACTCATGAATACATCTTCAAGTTAGCTACAGTTATTGGGATACAGTAAGCAGGCAAAATATTATACCCTAAATTACTTTCTATCAATGTAATAGTATGCATTTATCATAAAACTGTTTTAGACTCACCAGTAACATTTATCTGGACTGGGTCACTGTACAGGGTGTAGTAGACTGGGTCTCCTCTCCCAGCTCTGCACCAGTACTGTCCTCCATCAGAGACACTGACCCAGCTGAGTGTGTAGGAGTATCCAGAGGTTGTGGTTACTGGTGTAGAGTCTGATCTGTGTCTGTACCAGTAAAACTTCCATCCAGAAGACTCTACAGTACAGCTCAGTGTCACACTGTCTCCTGTGAATATGTCCTCCTTGTCTGAAGTCAGTGTAGTCGATGGCTGATAATCTGGTGGTATTGCAATAGGATTGAGTGGTAAGATCCACTTTACTGACACACACAAACAACAACAACAGCAGCAACAACAACAGCAGCACCAGCAGCAGCAACAAAGTAACTCACCATTCACAGTGAGGGTAATAACATTACTTTGTTGTGAAGATGTGGGTCTGGATATTCTCCCTCCCTGACACCAGTAGAGACCCTGGTCAGACTCTGCAGCTCTACTGATGGTGAGGGTGTCTCCTGTTATAGTGTGTCTGACAGACTGGGACACTACATTATCATTCCTCCCTGACACAAGTAGAGACCCTGGTCAGACTCAGTAACTCTACTGATGGTGAGGTTGTCTCCTGTTATAGTGTGTCTGACAGACTGGGACACTACATTATCATTCCTGTCTTTGTACCACTGATAGTTCCAGATACTGTCAGACTCTACTGAACACGTCAGAGTAACTGTCTCTCCAGGGTACACAGGGTTTGGCTCTACACTCAGTGTAGGTTCAGGCAGAGCATATATGCTTGGTGATTGAAAATCATTGACCTGTTGCTGTAAAGTTTTGATAAAATGTATTTTCCGTAGGGTGTATGTTGACTCGATTTAGTTAGAATTTACAGTATGCATGTCTGTATTCAGTAAGATGAACCCACATTGGCTCAGACTTGAGAATGTCCAGATTGAAAATAGCTCACCAGTGACGATGATGGGGAGAGACGAGCTGGGATTTGACCACTGGGGCCGCGTTGTCCTTTTCCCTCGACACTGATACTGACCAGCCTGGTCAGGGAGAGAGATGGTGATGGTTTCACTGGTCTGACTGGAAAGCTGTTGGTTGTTTATGTACCAGTAGTACGTCCAGTCCGTGTAGTCTGGTATGACACACTGCAGAGTGACTGTCTCTCCAGAGAAGAGGAGACCCTGAGGAGAGACTCTCACTGAGGCCGTGGGCAGAGCTGTTGAAAGACAATGCAGTTAGTTGTTGATTCAAACATAAGATGAGAACAGTTATTGTGGAATCTTGCTATCATGGTATTGATTCAAAAAGGTTGTCATTGGGATTAAATGCATTTGGAGTTTGTACATAAGGCCTCTTTTTACTCTTTGTCAATGATTGAGTCTCAAACTCACCAGTGAGCTGGATAGAGAGGGCTCTGCTGAGTTGAGACTGCTGGGGCTGATCTCTCCTGGTCCCCTGACACTGGTGCTGACCATCCAGGTCAGGGAGAGAGATGGTGAGGGTTTTATCATGTGTACTGTGACCTGGTTGGTTGTTTCTGTACCAGTAGTACGTCCAGTCTGTGTAGTCTGGTATGTCACACTGCAGAGTGACTGTCTCTCCATCGTAGAAGGGACCCTGAGGAGAGACACTCACTGAGGCACTGGGCAGAGCTGTGGAAACACAAACAAAATATATGCCATATACACTGAGTGTACAAAACATGATGAACTTTCCATGACATAGACTGACCAGGTAAATCAGGTAAATCCATCCATGTCACTTGTTAAATCCACTTCAATCAGTGTAGATGAAGGAGCGAAGACAAGTTAAAGAAGGATTCTTAATCCTTCAGACAATTTAGACATGGATTGTGTATGTGTGCCATTCAGAGGGTGAATGGGCAAGACAAAAGATTGAAGTGCCTTTGAATGAGGTATGGTAGCAGGTGCCAGGAGCACCGGTTTGCGCTAAGAACTTCAACGCTCCTGGGGTTTTCACACTCAACAGATTCACGTGTGTATCAAGAATGGTCCACCACTCTAAGGACATCCAGCCAACTTGACACACCTATGGGAAGCATTGGAATCAACATGGGACAGTATCCCTGTGGAACGCTTTTGACACCTCATAAAGTCCTTGCCCTGACGAATTGAGACTTTCGAGGGCAAAAAGTGGACGGTTGCAACTCAATATTAGAAAGGTGTTCTTAATGTTTTTTTACACTCACTGTAAATTATTATAGTTATCCATGGAGATGTTTACATGATTAGTTAGACTTACCAGAAATGGTCAATTGTACAACATCACTGTTTCAGAGCGCTTGATTCCCTTTACACCCTCACAGGTATATGAACCACTGTTAGATGTGTAGACAGGACTGATTCTGTACTCTGGCTTTGTATTAGAGTGGACTGACTTCCTGTTTTTATGCCACTCATACTGCCAGTCAGAGTCGCCTCCCCCCTGTATGTCACATCTCATAGTGACAGTCTCTCCTCTGAATATCTGGGTCCAGTTAGGTTGGAGGGTGGATTTTCACATGACAAAATTGCCACATTTTTTCCAACTTAAAGGAAAGGTTCACCCATTTTGAATGTTATAATGTTTTTGTGCATCTCTAAATTATGTTCTATTGATTCCCTGGGTCTTTTCATGTTTTCATGTGTATCTGAGTTGTTGGAGTTCAAGCAGACAGAAGTACAACTGGTATGACGTATCATACTGGCTCCAATACAGGCTTTAGTCTACCTGCATAACCACAACCATCATAACACAATTACCTATCAGTCAAATAAAGCATCTAAATAAAGTATGTTTCCTACCTCTTTACAGATCATACATACACAGCTGAATCACCTTTTCTCATAACATTAATGAACGTGAGGAAGGAAAAGCAGAGACAAAGATGATGAAACATAAAAAGACGGAGGTTTGATCAAATAAATGAATATCTACCATCATCTTCACCACAGTGTCCACAGTAGATGAGGATACTCAGCACTTCAACAAAGACAAAGAACGTCATTACAGTACAGAAGTAATACAGTAGTGTATACTACTATAGTAATACAGTAGTAATATTAATATTAGTGCATTGTGCTCATAGACAAACACACAAACACTAATACAACGTCAGTACTTACAGAGCAGCACACAGAGCAATGTGTTCTCCATTCTGTCCCACTGACAAGTGACTTTCTCTACAACTACAGTTCTTCTGACAAACCCCTCTACTTCCTATATGATGACAGTCTGTTTAGATCACACCTCTTCACCGTCACACAGAAAATAGTGAGAAAATTATCAAGAAACGCACAAAGACTGTGAGAATAAAGAGTAGCGGTTGATGGAGTGTTAAATGTCTGACCAACTTCTTCTTATGGTTGGCTACATGACCTCACACTGGTTACTTCCTCTTTATTGGAGGAAAGGAGGATGGAACGAGAATAGAGATCTGACATGAGATCAGAGCTTGTGGTTTGATATCAGAATGTGCAGATGTTAGTTCATTTTTACACCCACCATGCACAGATAGATGCCTCCCCTCAAACCTTTGCTATGGTGACTACTGGTATCCCAGCTAGCCTCAGCTTCAGCTGTCCCCTCCATACACACATACACTATTTCTATAGGAGGAGCATGTGTCATAACCACAGTCAGCTAGCTGACTCTTCTCAGGGGTTTGGTGGTTGACTTGTTCATTAGTCAGATGGTTCTGAGGGACACTTTTAGTTAGATACTGTCTACATAGATATGTCTTTGTTATTGTGTTGTTTATGGTTGTGTTTCAATTTGTTTGTTTATGTGATGTGTGTCAGTGTGTCAATTGTTAATTTATTGTGAACATGTGTGTGTGTATGTGTGTGTTTTGTTGAATACAGCACATAATATAAACATTTAGTTATTGTATCAGTTTTTTGTATTTTGTGTTCAAGTAAAAACAATGATGTGTTCCTCATTTGCATAAATACACCAGGTATATTAGTAAATATTAATAAAGTAACATAAAGGGGAGGAACATGGCTGCCACCAGTAAACACTTGCTCTGTCTACTCTACCTGCACTCATCTGCGTTGTCTGGTCTGTCTCTTTAATTATTGTTGTTGTCAAGTTCTCTTGCATAATTCAACAAGTGTGTCAATATCAGGATCCCCTCAGATAAAAAATCAACAGGCTTGTCTCTAGATTACACATATCTATACATACTTTACATTGTTTGCGAGGTCAGACATACTATCACTATAATGTGATCAATGTGGGCATTTTCCAATATGGATAAATAATCAGGTACATTTTTAAGGTTTTAGTCTAAGCTGCATTAAGCACCAATTTCTGTTCAACAAAGGGTTTCTGCAAAGCAAAAAAGTCAGATTGTAGCTCTGAAAGAGCCTTGTCAACAGAAGGGGCAACAGAACATACAACAGTATTGTCCACATATAAATGGAGGTTACAATTTCTTACAGACAATAGAAACTAATATGGTCATTGGTCACATAGCAACAACATAACCCCTCAGTGTACTGGGTCTGCCCTCTTATTCCTTCCTCTCTCTATCTCATCATAATAGTACAGACATGGAACACTTCTGTATGGGTTCATATCAGTAGAAGTCAATCTGAATGTGGTTTACAGAAGACTGACTGCACTGTGGTGCATTGAGATTTTGTGAGGAAGTGTTGCTTAACATAATAATAAATTAATAGGAATTTTCAAGTAGCAAATGCATTGTTTCAACTCGGCAATACAGACAGTAAAATGAATATGTCCTTACATCAAATGTTATTTAAAATCAATACAATGATGTAGGAAATTATCACTTTTTATTTTATATATGAAAATGAATACAAAATACAACCCACCTTCTCCATTACACTTACATAGTGGAACACTCATCTGGCTCCTATAACAACTACTGTAAAAATACAACAATTAATAGACTTACATAGACAGTATATATGTATATAGAAATATGCATTCATTTAGTTAATAACAAACTATACATGTTCCAACTTAGTTATCATAGGTTCGGCCAATCAAGTATAACCAAGCCACTCCTCAGTAAAAGGCATATGACAGCCCACTTGGAGTTTGCATAAGGCACCTAAAGGACTATCAGACCATGAGAAACAAGGTTCTCTGGTCTGATGAAACCAAGATTGAACTCTTTGTCCTGAAAGGCAAGCATCACGTCTGGAGGAAACCTGGCACCATCCATACGGTGAAGAATGGTGGTGGCAGTATCATGCTGTGGGGATGTTTTTCAGACACAGGGACTGGAAGACTTGTCAGGATCAAGGGAAAGATGAACGGAGCAAAATACAGAGAGATCCTTAATGAAAACCTGCACTCAGGACCTCAGACTGGGGAAAAGGTTCACCTTCCAACAGGACAACGACACTAAGTACACAGCCAAGACAATGCAGGAGTGGCTTCGAGACAAGTCTCTGAATGTCCTTGAGTGGCCCAGCCAGAGTCCGGAATGGAACTCGATCGAACATCTCTGGAGAGACCTGAAAATAGCTGTGCAGCGACGCTCCCCATCCAACCTGACAGAGCTTGAGAGGATCCGCAGAGAAGAATGGGAGAAACTTCCCAAATACAGGTGTGCCAAGCTGTTAGCGTCATTCTCAAGAATACTCGAGGCTGTAATCGCTGCCAAAGGTGCTAAAACAAAGCACTGAGTAAATGGTTTGAATACTTTGGAAATGTCATATTTCAGTATTTATGTCTCAAAAAATGTCCCAAAACCTGTTTTTGCATTGTCGTTATGGGGTATTGTGTGTAGATTGATGAGGGGGAAAACGTTTTTAAATTCCATTTCAGAATAAGTCAAGGGGTCTAAATAGTTCCTGAATGTACTGCATGCACCTGTATGTAAAAAGCATGGTTTTATGTCAAACACAACATAAAGAAATACAGCAAATTCCACTTTTAAACATAAACAGGCACTACACTCTTGTTTAATTAACAAACTGAAATGAACAGAGAATTGTAATATTTCAAGAAAAAACAAGACCAACAACAATAACAAAGGAAAGCATATGAGCCACCAAAGCTAAAAAATATCAACTTACAAAACAATAACATTAAGGATTTGTGAAATTCCATTCATTGATATTAAACTCAGTAAACACTATCATATATCAATGGCAAGGCAATGGCAAAATGTCAAAATGATAAAAACTGTTGTTCTGTTTACAGTTCATACTGTTATAATCACACGGATGATTCAGTCTGTTCAATGACATCATCAGATCGTATCTGGTCTTGAGGAGATTTGACTGTTGAACACAAACCTACAGGTAGAAAACGGATGGAGAGTAGCATTAGAGTTTAACTGATCAAACTGCTCTTTCAACTGTATACAGCTCTAAAATGTTATCCATCAGAAGTAATGAAAAGGTTAGTTTGCCTTTTTTGAGGAAAAGCTTCCATAAAAACATATACCAGCTGCTCCTGGGCACGTTGTCTATTTACATTTGAAATGAACCATTTCATTCCACATTACTTTAACAGTGATATAAAAGCATGCCATAAAGAAGGAGAATCTCCAGCTGGATAAACTGATTGTAGATTCAGTGAAAGAAAGTTCTCACCTCGAGGCCTGCAGCATTTCACCATCAGCACGATGGACACCAGTAGAAAGGGAGACACCACCAGTAGACCACACAGCAGCCTGGGTAGAGAGATGGAGACAACAGAACCTGGAGGGACTAGCAAAACACATGTTTTACCATCAAGACACTTGAACACACACACACACACACACACACACACACACACACACACACACACACACACACACACACACACACACACACACACACACACACACACACACACACACACAGCTCTTCTCACCTCTCACTGTCACCCAGCTCGCTGGTGTAACTCCTTGATCAGAGTTACATTTGTAGAATCCTTCATCTGACTTGAATACTGCAGGGATGGTCATCTCTCCTGTGGTCTCATTCTTGATGAGTACTCCATCTTTGTAGAAATCAGCCTTGATGTTTGAGCTGGTTGTCCAGTATTTGCAGCACAGAGTCACAGAGTCTCCTTCAGTCAGGGGATGGACAGGGCTCTCCAGGATCACATCACCATCTGTGTAACATAACACGTAAAAAATTCTAAATCTGCAAACTGGAGGATCACCTTCAAAATCTTATAAACTTTTTTTTTATAAGAGATGCAATAATTCAGTTACGGGAAATTAACATCCTATCATGCATACAGTATGCAAAACATGTTAGTTGCAATAAACATAACATCCAAGGTGATGTTGACAGCATTACTGTACTCTCCTGATCCAGACTCACACCAGTACACTCCACTGTACCATGTGTATGTGTAGCTGATGGTACATGTGGACCCTGTTATTGATCCCCAGTTAGAGACACACCCTGACTCTAGTCCTCTCTCTGTGTATCTCATCAGTCTCCATCCAGTAGAGTTCCCCTTCTCCTCACAGCTCAGTGACAGAGACTTTGATCTAAAGTGTTGAGTTGTGTTGGGACTTATTCTGAGAGACACTGAAGGCTGCAGATCTGAAACAAAGAGAGACAGAGTCAAACCTTTAGTTAAATAATATATATTATACATATGAGGGAGACTTAAATATGTTTTAATGCAGTTAGTTACCTCCTGACCAGAGAAACTGAGGTTCACTGTAGAGTGTGTTATAGACTGGGTCTCCTCTCCCAGCTCTACACACATATCCTCCTGTGTGAGTAGGACCAGCAGGGATCAGAGTGTAGGAGTCTTCAGTAGTCCTATTGTCATATAGGGGCTGTAGAGAGTAAGACTTGTCTGATAGAGAGGGTAACCCAGCTCTGTAGAGAACAGTCCTGTACCAGGAGAACCTCTAGCCTGTAGACGTCTTGTCAACTTCACAGCTCAGAGTCACTGAGTCTCCAGGGTTCAGCCACTGAGGAGAGATACTCAGGACAGGTTGTGGCTGATTTGTGATTAGGCAGTTGACTAGTTAAAAACTTCTAATCTAAGAAATTATTCTAGTTGCCCATGGAGATGTTTACATAATTCGATAGACTTACCAGACAAAGTCAGTTGTACAGCATCACTGGTATTGGAATACTTGTTTCCCTTTACACCCTCACAGGTATATGATCCACTGTTAGACCTCTAGACAGGACTGATTCTGTACTCAGGCTTTGTGTTAAAGGGGATCACTAACTGACTATTCTTATACCATCTGTAGTTCCAGTCAGTCTCCTCCCCCCTGTATGTCACTCACTGTCGCTTTGGAAAGAGCTGTAAAAGAAGAGCATCAAATGGATCAGATGATGTGAACATTATTTGATACACATCATGTGGATTCATTTCCAACAGTTTAGCTGTTGTTGGAGAGTTTTGATTAAAGTACATTTTAGGTGTACGTACTGTTGCAGCCAAATATATTGGCACCCTTGCACTTTTCTTAAATAATTCCCTATTTCTTCTAAAATAAGTTGATATTTACTGTCAGTATAGCTCGGCAGGGCTGAGAAAACATAGACTTGCAGATTAGACACATGCTATACATTACTTAAACTGGATACAAGTAGCTATTTCAAATTGCTCTTTAAAGAAAAGTTATCTGAGAATTTGTCATGTTCAGTTAGTGAACCATTTGTGTGGTTGTATCGGGTTAGAGTGATGAAATGCAGAAAGCACTTAAACACAGACAGAGACGGAGAGGGAGAACAAGAGAGAAAAAGAGAAATAGAGAGAGCGAGAAAGAGAGAGAGAGAGTTAAAGAGGGAGAAAAACAGAGAGAACTGACTAAATTACATTGAGAGACTGAGAACAGGAATTGAGCTAGAAGACCAATACTATACAATTGTATTGAATCTAAAAAATATATTTTGTAAAAAACTATACGATGTCTATAGATTTCTAATGTTACTCAGGCTCATGCAACAACCGAATTAGAAGCTGCAGTGACCAACAACTCCATTCCTCTGTAACACAGTATTACCAAACAAAGTCATCATCTGATGCCATATGTATTGTGCATGGTTGACATACTTCATATTCTATAAATGAAACAAATTCTCGCCCAATAAAGGAAATGTGCTCGATTCTGAGCACCAGCGCTTCCTCTGGACTTGACCCCTACAGTTCCTGTGGCTGTGACACAAATGGGTCTTTGTCAGGATTAGAAAGCTACAGATACTTAAAGAGAAACAGAAAAAAATTGCATCTGATGTCATTTTCATCTTGACTCAACTTCCTCTTTCTGTAAAAGGAGCGGACACAGCAACACTGTGGTCTTATTGTTGGTGGAAGAGAGAACTAACAAAACTAAAGTAATGATCTGAGGAAGGAGCATTGATGATAAAATTATATTTGTGCAAATGGCAACATTGCATTGACCATAACAGGTCATGTTTACATGTTCAGTAGAATCTTTATTAATGTCAGTAGGATAGGTGGAGAGGTGTCAAAGGGTTGACTTCATGGTTTAGGAGCTATTTATAAGTTAGCTGTGTGTGAAGATTCTTGCGTTACAAGGCAGGTCTGTCAACTGTTCGGAGGAATAACTCAGGAAATGAGTTGTCAGACTGCAGTGGAGGCTCCTCAGAGGAGGAAGGGGAGGACAATCCTCCTCTGTGAATTTCATAAAAATACATATTTTAAAACATTTAAAAAGTGATTATTTTTAGATAAAACTATATGAAATAAATTCAGGTCACCAAATAATTGCTTAAAACACACTGTTTTGCAATGAAGGTCTACAGTAGGCTCAACAGCACTCTGTAGGGTAGCACCATGGTGTAGCCAGAGGACAGCTAGCTTCCGTTGTCTTCTGGGTACATTGACTTCAATACAAAACCTAGGAGGCTCATGGTTCTCACCCCATTCTATAGACTTACAAAGAAATTATGACAACTTCTGGAGGACGTTCTCCAACCTATCAGAGTCCTTGCAACATGAACTGACATGTTGTCCACCCAATCAAATGATCAGAGAATTAATCTAGTACTGAAAGCATAAGCTACAGCTAGCTAGCACTGCAGTGCATAACATGTGGTGAGTAGTTGACTCAAAGAGAGAGAAAGACAATAGTTGAACAGTTTTGAACAAATGTATTTCTTCCAAAATTAAGGAGAAGCAAGAGCGAGAAGTTTTGTTTAAAAAAGATTAACGTTCAGTTTCACTTACGTAGCTAGCAAATGCAGCTAGGTAGTTTAGCCTACTGAAACACTGGAACTCTTCCAAGTCAAGATAAGCTTTTGGTTTTACTCATTTATTGCCACCGGGGCCAGCTGGTGTAATCGCCAAACTGCTTAGTGACTGTACACTGTAACGTTACTGCATGATTGAAGCAGGTTTACTAACGCTTTAGTTCTATTAGCTATGTTGACTATGACGTTACTTTAGCTATTATCATTACAACGATGTAGGCTGTGTGTAGCGGTTATGGCATGGTTTGGCTTGGAACGTTTTTTTTTGCCTGGTCACATACAGCTGATGTGTTGTGCATTGAAGTCCACAAGAGAAGAGAAAAGGTGAGAGGAGGAGAGCGCATAGATGCAAGAAGGAATACAACGTGGCTGCTATGAAAGTGACCCATGTTTACACGTGATCAGGGGTGTATTCTTTCTGCCGATTCTGTTGAAAAACGTTTCTTAAACGGAAGCAAACGGGGATAAACATACCTGAATTCGTACCTGAATTAGGAATAAGGATTACACCCTAGATCAACTAGATTCAGGCAAGAGTGTGTCACTGTCTGTCACCTCAAATTTGTCAAAAGCTAGCAACCTCATGATGGGTATAGGGAAAATGTTTGTATCATGTAGTAGCGTAAACCTATCGTTGTTACATTGACCTGGGTGAATAGAATATGAAAAACAGTAATCCAATATGCTGTAATAGAAATAAGGTCATGCTCATAAGGAAAGAAATCGTCCTCCCTCATCTTAAACGGCACTGACCGCCACTGTCAGTGATAGATTAAATGTAAACGAGAAATATGACAAGTGAACTACAGTATGCTAAAATAACATTGACATTAATCTCTGATAAACACAGAAAGCCCCACACACCTTTTCATGTATAGGCCTATTCATCATTTTGACATCTACAACCCTTTCTCCATTTGTCTCTCTCTGACCACAGTGGAAAAAAACAGCTTCACACACACCACCCTCCTTCACAAACCCTCACTGCTAAAGAGGAAGAGATCAAACCATAACCACTCAACTCCTCTCTGTTTGAGGAGGGTTGTTGGTTTGTGGTAACTATGACAAACCAGTGTAAAATATCTCAGGCTTTGTACACAGCATTTTATGTCTTGAGAGGCATACACACAAACAACTGACTTAAGTGGTCCAACCTTTGTTTTGAATGGTCAAAAAGGTTAAAAACATATGTAGAATAGGGACCTGGTAGCAGTTGTAAGGGCAACAATGTTGCAGGAAGCAAGGCAGGTTGACCTGCTCAAAGTGTAAATGCATTAACAGTTCTTGTTGATCCATCAGTGAAGGCACCATATAACAGACCTACAATATATCAGTCTAGATTTACTAAATATACACAGGCCACAGCCCAAAAGGGATAGCCTCTGTATCAGGCCTAACCTGTCCTATCTATAGGTAGAGGGAGAGACTGAGACAAACCACATCTAATCTGTCTCACAGGACCTCAAACAGGAACATTATGCACTTGGCCCCACCCAGGACCTGACCAATACCCAATTGGCAAGTACAACCACTAAACTGGATTTAAATGTAAAAGGACATTTTCACATCCCTAAATGTGTCTAAATCAGAATGAATCATACTATTTCACCACAGTACATGAAGTGAACAATGGATAAAAACAATTTAAACAGTTCTGACTCCCAAACGTGGCACGCAGGCCACATACTCTATGTCTATGTGTACTGAGGCGTGAGCTCCCATTACCCACAGACATGACAGACACTGACAGACATGGAGCGGAGATGCACAAATTACAAATAAAGGAAACATTACACTATGGACATAAACTAAATGTATTTCTGTAAGTGTAGCGAGTGTTCATGTCCACCTGAACATCGTATCCGCTTGGAGAATTGAAAACGTGTAAATTACTGCATTTAAATATTAAAGAAAAATGCACCAATAACTTGACCAAACATTTGTGCGGAGTAAATACTCTTCATACTGGTAAAATTGGAAAAGGACAACAATATATTTTGAGAAATGCATTACTAAATACATGGGCATAACATGAAACTATTTATAAGGGTATTAAATATGTGCGTTCTATCCTTGAGTGGCTGAGTCTGCTTCCTCCCAACATAGGCTACTTTTGCTGTCCAGGGTCAGTACACAATCTTCTTGGGAAATTGGCATAGGCTGGTGTCTCCTTTTAACTGAAACCCATTCTCAGCTACATCATAGATAATGTGGCAGAAGCCTTTTCTGACCTCTGCTGTAATGAAATTGTGCAAACCTGTGAACTGCCCACTACTACCAAAGATGGTGGATAAATGAAGGTCTTACTCAGGCAGTTTACCATTGAAAGAAATGGTCACAGCTCCGGTCTGCTTAAGCCTTAAGTGGTGGCTCTCCCATAGACACCAATGTGTTAGCAGCTGGGTCTGGTCTGCTTAGTTCATTGACTGACTGTATATGAAGCAGAAAAAAGGAGTGAGTGAGATGTCCCGCTTCCTCTTCCGTCTCTGCTACTACCACTGTTATTGATGTAAATATTGTGAATAATGGCACTGATGAGACACCTAGTGGAATGTATTGAATGTGGACAACTGATGACAGTATCTATTCAGTAAGATGGTTCTGGAACTCAACATGTCTTCTCCATGCAACACATTACAGAGATCTGTTATCTGACAACAATACCATGATATTAATGCACTGACACCCATCTCTCTTTTTGTTGAGTCATGCTAGAATAACATGGTGGGGTATAGTGCTATATGTAAAATGTATTGTGAGCCATGGTGATACAGTAGTAGTAGTAGTAGTAGTAGTAGTAGTAGTAGTAACAGTAGTAGTAGTAGTAGTAGTAACAGTAGTAGTAGTAGTAGTAGTAGTAGTAGTAGTAGTAGTAGTAGTAGTAGTAGTAGTAGTAATTGAGTATTTCATACACATTGGTACATGCTTGGTCATTTTAAAAGCATGAAATAGGATCAAAGGACTAATACCTCATGTGAATACACCTCACCACATCATGTACCTGCCTTGGACAACAAGCAACAGAGACAGCAGGTAAATATGAGAATAGTGTCACTGTCAGCGGTTATACAAATAGATTCACAGAAAACAACAGTTGCTTCCACAGCTGTCAGTATCAGGCTCCAAGAGAGACGACAAAAAGAGTGACATTGAAAGGTTCTGTCATTATGAAATGTATTATTATTAGAAATGATTTGATGATATATGATGTTATATACAGTATTATATTAGGATTCTGGAAATAATGTATTATCTGCTGGCTCTGTTTAACCATCTATCATGAACGATACTGAGAGCATTTTATAAGCATCCAAAGTCACTGTGTTGCCCTGTGTAAGATGATGGACACACACAGTAATTACAGCCAGCTAGAATCCTACCTACAGTAAATACTACAGGCCATGTTGGAACGCCTTGGCCATAGAGAGGGTTTTGTCCTCTGTTTTTGGTTAGGCCAGGGTGTGACATGGGTGGGCGTTCTATGTTCATTTTTCTATGTTTTTGTATTTCTTTGTTTTGGGCCGTGTGTGGCTCCCAATCAGGCACAGCTGAAGTTCGTGTTGCTGATTGGGAGTCACACATAAGGAGCCTGTTTTTCCTTTGGGTTTTGTGGGGGATTGTTTCTGTTTAGAGTGTTTCCTAACAGGACTGTTTTGCTGTCGTGTTTTGTTCATTTTTGTAGTGTTCTCTTTGTTCCAATTAAATTTCAAGATGAACACTAACTCCGCTGCACCTTGGTCTACTCTCTCTTCCGACAGCCGTTACACATGTTTGAATGAGCATGACACGCCAGTTGTCTTGGTACTGCCTTTAGAGATGGTATCAGTATGACTGCAGTACATTGACAGGGTTACTAAATTACCACATATGCAAATGAAGTTATAGTGTACCACATCAAATAAAGCCCAGGGGAAAATAGGAACTGAATATGAGTTCTGTATTGCACCTCACCACCGCCCTTTCTCAGGATTCTCCTGGGATGTGTGTGTATGCAAGCTTTCGGCGTGTGTAATCCTTAATTTGAGCTGCATCCTGCCGGAACAGGATCCGGCACCTCTCCGTTTTGGACTGTTTCGTTCCGGGTCCTATTTGGCCGGATCCGGTTCCTCCCGTGGCATGAATGTTTTTTTCTTCACTTTTTGAAATGTAAAAATTATAATAAAAGCCTTAAAAGTGAATCCCCTCCCCCCACACTACAGTAGTGTTGCATCCCAAAAGCATGTTTGAATATTTTATATGCTATCATTGTATATCAGGAAGTGTATATCAGGAAAGACATGTTTTTTTCTTGAACAGGAAAAAGTCCTGGCCCTAAAGGCAACTTAGTCTTATGAGCGTGGTGAAGTGCGTTGGAAAGTCACTTTGAACTTCTCATTTTTTGTTTGCCCAATTTTGAACCCGATCAAATATCTCTGGAGAGTCCTAAAAATAGCTGTGCAGCAACGCTCCCCATCCAACCTGACAGAGCTTGCGAGGATCTGCCTGAGAAGAATGGGAGAAACTCCCAAAATACAGGTGGGCCAAGCTTTTAGCATCATACCCAAGAAGACTTAAGGCTATGTCATAGACCCTCAAAGTTCCAAAATAGGGTAAAGATGGCAGCCATATTGTTCAGGGAGAAATCCAAACCAGTCTAATTGGAATGAATGACAGAAGAGGCTAAATCCTGATTTTACTTATGCAGGAAAATAAAAGTAAGGCATTGTCACGAGTCCTACCGACGGTGGCGCCCCCTCCTGCTCGGGTGGCGCTCGGCGGTCGTCGTCACCGGCCTATTAGCTGCCACCGATTCCCTTTTTGTCTTTCCCTTTTTTTATGTTTTCTCACCTGCCCTGAGTTAGTCATTAGGAGGGCTATTTAGTTCAGCTGGCCCGCTTCCTATTGTGCGGGATTGTCTTTCTGTGTGTCGACTATAGTTTGTTCGACTGTGCTTGTTTTGCTGTAATTTTCCCTGTTGTTGGGAGTCCTTTAATTTTGTACGTTGTGGTTGATTAAAATTACCACACCGTGCTCGCTGCTTCCTGCGCTTCTTTCCACCACAGACAAGCCGTTACAGAATCCCGCACCACTAAGAGCATGGAATCAGCAGCGGGCACTCCACTACCTTCGATGGAGGAACGTGTCCTTCATAATACTTCGGTCCTGCATCGCATCGGATCCGCAATGGACCAGGTGATGGAGAGGATGGACCGATGGGAGAGGAGTGGTATCCTCTCTCCACCTACACCCCCCCCCGATACAACCATCTCCTCCTCCTACGACGTCTGGCGCTGGCGCACTTCGCCTGGCACTCCCGAGGGAGTACGATGGGACGGCGGCTGGGTGCAAGGGGTTTCTTCTCCAGTTAGAGCTGTACCTGGCCACCGTCAGGCCTGCTCCTACAGGAGAGGAGAGCGTGAGTGCCCTCGTTTCCTGCCTGACGGGCCGAGCTCTGGAGTGGGCTAACGCGGTCTGGAACGCTCCGGACTCGGCGAGGGACCACTACCCAGAGTTCACCCGCCGCTTTCGGGCTGTTTTCGACCACCCCCCCGAAGGTAGAGCGGCGGGTGAACGGCTGTTCCACCTCAGGCAGGAGACGAGGAGCGCTCAAGACTTCGCGCTGGAGTTTAGGACCTTGGCTGCTGGAGCGGGGTGGAATGACAGGGCCCTCATAGACCACTACAGGTGTAGTCTCCGGGCGGACGTCCGCAGGGAGCTGGCCTGTAGGGACACCAATCTGTCCCTGGACGAACTGATTGATATGTCCATACGGTTGGACAATTTGCTGGCTGCCCGCGGGCGTTCGGAGAGGGTCCTGCCCGTTCCACCCCCGGGCACTCCCGCCCCTACCCCTATGGAGGTGGGGGGGGCCGTGTCAAGGGGCACCGGAGGAGGTGGCTTCTCCTGCACCAGCTGTGGTCGGAGAGGACACACGGCCGACCGGTGCTGGAGGAGCCAGTCTGGGAGTCGAGAAGGCAGGCAGAACACTTCTCGGTCACCTCAGGTGAGTCAGCACCAGACTCGCCCAGAACCCCCTGTTGGTCATGTGTTTTTGCCTGTTTTATTTTCTAACTTTTTTCCCTCTTCCCAGCATAGGGCGCTAGTCGATTCAGGCGCAGCTGGGAACTTTATGGACCGTGGACTTGCCATTAAGCTGGGCATTCCACAGGTGCCGTTAGATTCCCCCTTCCCCGTGCACTCCTTAGATAGCCGACCATTAGGGTCAGGGCTAGTCAGGGAGTCTACGGTGCCGCTGGACATGGTAACGCTGGGGAGTCATAAGGAAAGCATTAACTTTTTCCTTATTGATTCACCTGCGTTTCCGGTGGTGCTGGGGGTCCCCTGGCTGGCTGGTCACAATCCCCTCATTTCATGGAAACAGGGGGTTCTCCAGGGGTGGTCGGAGGAGTGTTCAGGGAGGTGTCTAGGAGTTTCCATAGGTGCCACGTCGGTGGAGAGTCCAGACCAGGTGTCCACCGTGCGCATTCCCCCTGAATACGCCGATTTGGCGATCGCTTTTTGTAAAAAGAGAGCGACTAAATTACCACCTCATCGACAAGGGGATTGTGCGATAGATCTCCAGGTTAACGCTACGCTTCCCAGGAGTCACGTGTACCCCTTGTCACAAGAGGAGACGGTGGCTATGGAGACATACGTCACGGAATCCTTGGGACAGGGGTACATTCGGCCCTCCATCTCACCCGCTTCCTCGAGTTTCTTTTTTGTGAAGAAAAAGGAGGGAGGTCTGCGTCCGTGCATTGATTATAGAGGTCTAAACGCGATCACGGTGGGGTTTAGTTACCCACTACCTCTTATCGCTACGGCGGTGGAATCATTTCACGGAGCACAGCTCTTCACAAAATTGGATCTCAGGAGCGCGTATAACCTGGTGCGTATCAAGAAGGGAGATGAGTGGAAAACCGCCTTTAGTACCACATCAGGCCATTATGAGTACCTCGTCATGCCGTATGGGTTGAAAAATGCTCCAGCCGTCTTTCAATCCTTTGTTGACGAGATTCTCAGGGACCTGCACGGGCAGGGCGTGATTGTTTATATCGATGACATTCTGATATATTCTGCCACCCGCTCCGCGCATGTGTCCCTGGTGCGCAAGGTGCTTGGTAGACTGCTGGAGCATGACCTATACGTTAAGGCTGAGAAGTGTGAGTTTTTCAAACGAGCCGTCTCCTTTCTGGGTTATCGCATTTCCACCACGGGGGTGGTGATGGAGTGTGACCGCGTTAAGGCCGTGCGTAATTGGCCGACTCCAACCACGGTGAAGGAAGTGCAGCGGTTCTTGGGCTTTGCCAACTACTACCGGAGGTTTATCCGGGGTTTTGGCCAGGTAGCGGCTCCCATTACCTCACTGCTGAAGGGGGGGCCGGCGTGTTTGAGGTGGTCGACGGAGGCGGACAGAGCCTTCAAGAAGTTGAAGACACTGTTCACCGACGAGCCCGTGTTGGCGCACCCGGACCCGTCTTTAGCGTTCGTAGTAGAGGTGGACGCATCCGAGGCTGGGGTGGGTGCCGTGCTATCACAGCGCTCGGGTGCGCCACCGAAACTTCGCCCCTGTGCTTTCTTCTCAGGGAAGCTCAGTTCGGCGGAGCGTAATTACGATGTGGGGGACAGGGAGTTGCTAGCGGTAGTCAAAGCCTTGAGGGTGTGGCGACACTGGCTTGAGGGGGCTAAGCACCCCTTTCTCATCTGGACCGACCACCGAAACCTGGAATACATCCGGGCAGCGAGGAGACTGAATCCACGTCAGGCAAGGTGGGCCATGTTCTTCGCCCGGTTTAGGTTTACCATCTCATATAGACCGGGTTCCCTAAATACTAAAGCCGACGCGCTGTCCCGTCTGTATGACACGGATGACCGACCCATCGATCCGACTCCCATCATTCCAGCGTCAAGGCTGGTGGCACCAGTGGTGTGGGAGGTGGACGCGGACATCGAGCGGGCACTGGTGTTGGAACCTGCGCCGACGCAGGTGCCCGAGGGGCGCATGTATGTGCCGCTCGATGTTCGCGATCGGTTGATTCGGTGGGCGCACACGCTACCTGCGGCGGGTCATCCTGGTGTAGAGAGGACAGTGCGGAGCCTAAGGGGGAAGTATTGGTGGCCCACCTTGGCTAAGGACGTGAGGTCATATGTCTCTTCCTGTTCGGTGTGTGCCCAGAGTAAGGCTCCTAGGCATTTACCGAGAGGGAAGTTACAGCCCCTCCCCGTTCCGCAACGACCATGGTCGCACCTGTCTATTGACTTCCTGACAGATCTTCCCTCCTCTCAGGGGAACACTGCGATCCTGGTGGTTGTGGATCGGTTTTCTAAGTCCTGCCGTCTCCTCCCTTTGCCCGGTCTCCCTACGGCCCTGCAGACTGCGGAGGCCCTATTTACCCACGTCTTCCGGCACTACGGGGTGCCGGAGGATATTGTCTCTGATCGGGGTTCCCAGTTCACATCCAGGGTCTGGAAGGCGTTTATGGAGCGGCTGGGGGTCTCGGTCAGTTTAACCTCCGGTTATCACCCCGAGAGCAATGGGCAGGCGGAGAGGGTGAACCAGGAGGTGGGCAGGTTCCTGAGGTCGTATTGCCGGGACCGGCCAGGGGAGTGGGCGAGGTATATTCCCTGGGCAGAGTTAGCCCAGAACTCACTTCGCCACTCCTCTACTAACATGTCACCCTTCCAGTGTGTGTTAGGGTACCAGCCGGTCCTGGCCCCATGGCACCAGAGCCAGACCGAGGCTCCTGCGGTGGAGGACTGGGTTCAGCACTCCAAGGAGACCTGGAGAGCAGTACAGGACTCACTGAAGGAGGCCAGTGCCAGGCAGAAGAGGAGTGCTGACCGCCACCGCAGTGAGGCGCCGGTGTTCGCACCGGGTGACAGGGTCTGGCTCTCGACCCGGAACCTGTCCCTCCGCGTGCCCTGCCGGAAGCTGGGGCCGCAGTGTGTGGGGCCCTTCAAAGTCCTGAGGAGGATAAACGAGGTGTGTTATCGGTTGCAACTCCCTTCCTATTACCGTATTAACCCCTCGTTTCATGTGTCTCTCCTCAGGCCGGTGGTAGCTGGTCCCCTACAAGAAGATGAGGTGCCGGAGGTCCCTCCACCCCCCCTGGACATCGGGGGGTCCCCGGCGTACAGCGTAAGGGCCATTCTGGACTCGAGACGCCGGGCGGGGGGCCTGCAGTACCTCGTGGACTGGGAGGGGTACGGTCCGGAGGAGAGGTGCTGGGTACCGACGGAGGACGTCTTGGACCCATCCATGTTGAAGGAGTTCCACCGCCTCCGTCCGGATCGCCCTGCGCCTCGTCCTCCGGGTCGGCCTCGAGGCCGGTGTCGGCGCGCTGCAGGAGCCGCGCGTCAGGGGGGGGGTACTGTCACGAGTCCTACCGACGGTGGCGCCCCCTCCTGCTCGGGTGGCGCTCGGCGGTCGTCGTCACCGGCCTATTAGCTGCCAACGATTCCCTTTTTGTTTTTCCCTTTTTTTATGTTTTCTCACCTGCCCTGAGTTAGTCATTAGGAGGGCTATTTAGTTCAGCTGGCCCGCTTCCTATTGTGCGGGATTGTCTTTCTGTGTGTCGACTATAGTTTGTTCGACTGTGCTTGTTTTGCTGTAATTTTCCCTGTTGTTGGGAGTCCTTTAATTTTGTACGTTGTGGTTGATTAAAATTACCACACCGTGTTCGCTGCTTCCTGCGCTTCTTTCCACCACAGACAAGCCGTTACAGGCATGTAAGATATCAGAAATTGTGTCAACCTAAATAATTGTCAAATAATTATAAATATACTTTATATGGGTTTTATACCAATTGTCTGTATAAATAGCCTCTAAAATATACAGACTATCCAAAACATTAAGAACACCTGCTCTTTCCATGACATTGACTAACCAGGTGAATCCAAGTGAAAGCTATTATCCCTCCCTGAAGTAATTTGTTAAATCCACTTCAACCAGTGTAGATGAAGGGTTGGAGACAGGTTTAATAAGGATGTTTCAGCCTTGACACAAATGAGACATGGATTGAGGTGAACGAGCAAGACAAAAGATTGAAGTGCCTTTGAATAGGGTATAGTAGTACTGTAGGTGCCAGGCGTGTCAAGAACTGCAATGTTGCTAGGTTTTTCACACTCAACAGTTTCCTGTGTGTATCAAGAGTGGCCCACCTCCCAAAGGACATCCAGCCAATTTGGCACAACTGTGGGAAGCATTGGTCAACATGGGCCAGCATCCCTGAGGAACGCTTACAACACTTTGTGGAGTCCATGTCCCAACGAATTGAGGCTGTTCTGAGAAAAAAAAGGGGGGACGGGGGGTGCAACTCAACATCAGGAAGGTGTTCCTAATGTTTAGTATACTCAGTATATGTGAACAGACTATAAATATCTACATTTGTGTATTGTTGGAAAGCTGTCAAGTTATTATTATACAATGTCAGTACATGTTGCATTTCAAAGTCCTATTGTCAACTGATTTCATCCAGTGTATGGCTGTGGATTGCATTGTTTGAATGGAATGTTGACATATTGGCAGTTGTGTCACAGCTGTCTGAAGAATGGGACCAAAGAGCAGCGTGTGTATCGTTCCACATTTTATTTAAACTGTGAAACTATGCAAGACATACAAATAAACTCATAAACAAAACAACAAACCGTGACGAAGAGGTGCAACATACACTTACTCAAAATAATCTCCCACAAAACCTAGTGGGAAAAACAACAACTTAAATATGATCCCCAATTAGAGACAACAATGACCAGCTGCTTCTAATTGGAGATCATCCCCCCCAAAAAACATAGAAATACAGAAACTAGAACCCCACACAGAAATACATAAAGTAGAGAAAACCCCCAACAGAAAAAAATTACTAGAACCAACATAGACATAAATAAACTAGACAAAACCCCATCACGCCCTGACCTACTCTACCATAGAAAATTAAAGGTTTCTATGGTTAGGACGTGACAAGTTGATTCAATTTTTGGATCATTTCTCTAAAACTGTTTGGCTAGCTAGCTAACAAACATATAGTGCAGATACATTTTTCAAAATCATTATTTTACACAATCTTACCACAGAACTGGCAAACCATGATTGAGCAACTCCCTAACTAAAATGGCTGACATTTATCGCATCATTGAAAAGGTTAATGTCCATTCTAGTATTTTAATTCCTAATTATATGGCAGTGACACTTTGACCTCTGTAGTCTGTCTGTCTGTCTGTCTGTCTGTCTGTCTGTCTGTCTGTCTGTCTGTCTGTCTGTCTGTCTGTCTGTCTGTCTGTCTGTCTGTCTGTCTGTCTGTCTGTCTGTCTGTCTGTCTGTCTGTCTGTCTGTCTGTCTGTCTGTCTGTCTGTCTGTCTGTCTGTCTGACCACATAGGTCTAAACACAGACACATACAGCCCCTAACTGGAACAGTGGTCTTACCAACCATGCAGGTAAATATCAGAGTCAGACAACCACTAATGTCATGAATCACCTTGACCTTGTCTGTAGGATGAGGAGGCAATATGCAAGAACTGTTAGTAATGCATAGGCAGGTATAGGTAGGTTAGCACTTGGAATTCAACACAGTGATGAAACATTCAATATTGTTACCATGTTATATCACATTCTGACTGAGTCTGACCTTTGTTTACTTGGAAGAACCCTTTGCAATCATAGGTGTGAATGTCCACATTTCATTTTTCATTTTATTAAAAACAGTCAAGGCATTTCTGTGTGTTTGTTGTAGAACTACAGTAGTATAATGTTAAAGTATAGTGAGAGGTCATTACTATCTTAGATGAGGGGGGTTATAAAATGTTGAACATCAATATATTTTTATCAGAGAAAGCATGTCATGTGTCTCAAGTTCTTGATCTGTATTTCTGTTAGTATTTCCTGATGTTACAACTGAACTATAACTGATCAACCTAAAGTAGTACTTTGGAGAGTTCTATTGTATTGCATTATATTGTATTGTATTCCATTATATTATCAGGGGTATTAGTTGTGTAGTCAGTGTCAAATGTAATACCTGACATTTCATTATAGAGTGAGGCTGTCAACAATGTTGTTTAATTAAATACTGAAATGTTGCCTTCCTATCACTTTTCCTGTAATGTCGAGGAGCCCAACAACTCCATTAGGCTGAAAGGAGGGCTGACTGAAGTCGGTTGGTTGTATGGAATAGTTGACCATGAGGACAATATCTGTTTACTGTAACAAAGCATTCATTCCATCTGGTGGATAGAAAAATTAAAGTTTAATAAAAAAGCACAATGCAAAGACATTGTAAAAGTACAGGTCATTAGAAGCGAACATGTATATGTGACATTCATATAGAAAATATGTTATTCTATCATCTGAATGACAGAAATAACGAATCAATGATAATACAATTCAGTACATTTACAACCCAACAATTCAATACGCAATACAAAGCACATAGAATTACTGTAGCTTTTTATAAGATCTACCATCATTACACCATATCATTTATTTAAGCTGTTACAGTAATACAAAATACAAAGCAGATAGAATTACTGTGGCTGTTTATAAGATCTACCATCATTACACCATATCATTTATTTAAGCTGTTACAGTAATACACACGGTTAAATGTAATATATTTGTTGTATTTATCTGGTAAATTAAAATAACATACAAATCCTTAATGTACAAGGTGTTATTGTGTGTGTGTCCCTCACAGAAAAAACACATGAGAATGTAAAGTGAAATCACGTTTTCACATGTGCAATTTCTGTCATCACATGTTGCTTCACATGTTATCACACTAACTTCACATAAGATCACGTTATCACATTAACTTAACATAAGATCACATGTGATCACATTAACTTAACGTAAGATCACGTTATCACATTAACTTAACATAAGATCACATGTGCTTTTGGAATGCTGCACATGTTCACTTGTTAAAAATGAATGTGTTTTTTCTGTATTTGTGTGTTCGTGGGCATGTGTGTGTGTACGTGCGCGTTTTTATTTGTGTGTGTGAGCATGCCTGCATGTGTGTGTGCTTGCGTGCGTTGAGCATGCATAACCCATGTTCCCAGATTGCTCCCTCTCTGATGGCGTGTCCCTCCATCTCCCTCAAGGACCTGTAACATATCACCACACAAAGTTATTTATCCCTCCATCTCCCTCAAGGACCTGTAACATATCACCACACAAAGTTATTTATCCCTCCATCTCCCTCAAGGACCTGTAACATATCACCACACAAAGTTATTTATCCCTCCATCTCCCTCAAAGACCTGTAACATATCACCACACAAAGTTATTTATCCCTCCATCTCCCTCAAGGACCTGTAACATATCACCACACTAAGTTATTTATCCCTCCATCTCCCTCAAAGACCTGTAACATTTCACCACACAAAGTTATTTAGTGCATGCAGTCAAACAAAGTCCTAAGAATAAAACAGAGATATACTGTAAATAGATACAGTTTAGTATGATATATGAGCATCAGTACCCTGATAAACCATGTATTAGAAACATGTCGTTTTACTACATCCTCTGTTGTTCAGCCTATGTTGTGTTACTTTCATGTGCAAGCTTCAAAGAAAAACATCAGTAATTTAAAGATCCAATGCATTCGTTTTCATCTCAATATCAAATCATTTTTGGGTAACAATTAAGTACCAACCTGTGATTATTTTTGGCCATTTTAATTGAAAACAAACAAAAAGCTTCTTCACAAAGGGTAATTTCATTTGCTAGGACTCTCTGGAAGTGGTCTGAGTGGGGAGGGGAAAACAGAAAATTAGCTGTTATTGGCAGAGCTGTTTGGAACTCTTTCTTATTGGTGTTAAACACATTTTGGACATGGTGATGTCACCATGGAAGGCCAAACCTCCATCCCACCAAAACAGGCGGAAATGTATATTGGTCTTTTCAAAACAGCTCTTAAACTAAAAGCACATTATCATAAACTAAATGGGCCTATCGCGTGAACACGGGACTTTTGACGCCCTTGAAGGGGTGATGCTGCTCGAGACATGAGGAGAACTGAGACGGACACTATTGTTTCTGAATTTACAACTTTTCCATTTGAAGGGATTATGGAATGCATTTAGCAAAGAGACTGTTGTTTAATTTCACTTACCTCTTACAAGTGTACAGAAAGTCTTGTTAAATATCAATAGAATTTACCTGAATTCACCTGCTGCTGTGTGGAGAATTTTGGCACGGTAGCTTACCTTGTCAGATCAGGAGCTGTTTTGCTGCTTGCTATGTCCAACAGTGTCAGTGACTGAGTTTTAAGAGTACACTCTCTGTACCCGGGGTTATATTATTTTTATTCCTATATTGTAATTGATTGTGTGGTATTTGTGTAACTGCTATTGTTTCATTCAAAATATGTTATCGTAAAATTGCATTCTGTGTGTGTTTGTATATTCAATGAGTCATTAATTTTGTAGTGTCAGAAACATTCTGAAAACAGTAATATAAGCCTTTATGTATCTATTAGTAATATCCCTAGCCTCTCGTTTTTCCCCTAGCGAGTCAATATCATAAATGTTAATAAACTGAGATGTCTTTTTCACCATTATTCCCTTGCTGATCTATCCAAGTCTATGGTGAGAGGGTTACATATAAGTATCAATAGCATCTTACCTGGGGTTGTGTCTGGCTTCAGTTGAGAATAGACTGAATCTGCCTCTGGTGGGGTTGTTGTTTCTGTAGGGAGTGAGGACAAAATACATAGATATTCAATATGGGGTCAGACATGTGAGGTTCTGATAGGGGGAATATGGAGGGAAGGATGTCCAGTCTTACCTCTCTTCTTCTTGGCTTTGGTCTTCTTTTTGAGGACAACCTCAGCATAGGTCACATCAACAGGTCCAGCTGCTGCTGACAATGGACATTTCCAGTCAACAAATGAAGGAATTAGCTTATTTCATATTCTGCCTCATCAGAACTCTCAAATTGTGAATTTATTGACTAACTGCCAACTTGTAGAATAGGTCTTACCTGTGGCTTTCCCCGTCTTCACCTCAGATTAGACTGGACTTTCTTTTGGATCAGCTGGCTTTTCTGAGGAGGAGGAAGATGGGCAGAGGTTTTTTAGTTTTTTTTTAATACATACATGTTTTAACTAATCTTTGATACACTGCACATTATTAATTGATGTCACAGTTGATAGTCACCATTCTTTTTCTTGTCCAACTTTTTGAGTTGAATCTGGACGTATGTCACATGACTTGGTCCTACAGCAGCATCTGAAACAGACAGGTGATACACTAATATCTCTACTTAGGACTCTATTCAGTCTGTATTGATGAAGGGTTACAGATTGACTGACAGAAATGTAAAGGTAATTTCTGATTGAGTCGAAATATACAGCGTTTACCTTGAATGCTGTCTCTACTAATGTGGGAACATTGCCTTTAAAATTTAAATCACTGTAACGCTGAACTTCCATGAAACGGACTGAATAGAACCCTTAGTCTTAGTGTGTTAATCATATTAAACACATGAAGAACAGCAGCAGTAACTCTATACTTGTCAAGGTTGTGTGTAGGAACGGACCAAGGCGCAGTGTGAGTATCGTTCCACATCTTTAATTAGAATGTATAACTTTTCAAATCAAAACTATAAACAAAACAAACCGTGACGACAGAGGTGCAACATGCACTAAATCCAAAATAATCTCCAACAAACAAAAGTGGGAAATACTACTTAAATATGATCCCCAATTAGAGACAACAATGGCCTCTAATTGGGGATAATCCAAAAACCCCAACATAGAAAAACAGAAACTAGAACCAAACATAGAAAAATGTAACTAGAATAAACACCCCCACTCATGCCCTGAACTACTCTACCATAGAAAATAAGAGCTCTCTATGGTCAGGACGTGACAGTACACCCCCCCCCCCCCCCAAAGGTGCGGACTCCGGCCGCAAAACCTGAAACCAAAAGGGAGGGTTAGGGTGGTGTCTAGTGTTGGTGGTGGTTCTGGTGCAGGACGAAGAACCTTCTCATCCTGCGGATCCTCCCGCATCGGAGGCGGTTCTGGTGCGGGACGAAGAACCCTCTCATCCTGCGGATCTGCCAACATCGGTGTTGGCTCTGGACCGCAGACCGTCGCTGGAGGCTCTGGACCGCAGACCGTTGCTGGAGGCTCTGGACCGTCGCTGGAGACTCTGGACCGTCGCTGGAGACTCTGGACCGTCGCTGGAGACTCTGGACCGCAGACCGTCGCTGGAGACTCTGGACCGCAGACCGTCGCTGGAGACTCTGGACCCGCAGATCGTCGCTGAAGACTCTGGACCCGCAGACCGTCGCTGGAGACTCTGGACGTGAAGGCACACTGGAGGCCTGATGCGTGGAGCTGGAACAGGTAGCGCCAGACTGGTGACACGCACTTCAGGACGAGTGAGAGGAGCAGGCACAGGACATACTGGACTGAGTACACGCACTTCAGGGAGAGTGCGAGGAGGAGGCACAGGACGTACTGGGCTGTGGAGGCGCACTGGAGACCTGGTGCGTAGATCCGGTGCAGGATATCCTGGACCGAGGAGGCGTACTGGAGACCAGGAGTGCTGAGCCGGCACAAACCTTCCTGGCTGAATGCTCACTTTAGCCCGGCAAATGCGGGGAGCCGGCAACGAGCGCACCGGGCTGTGAATGCACACTAGGGATACCGTACGCATCACCGCATAACACGGTGCCTGACTGGTCACACGCTCTCCACGGTAAGCACGGAGAGTTGGCTCAGGTCTAAACCCTGACTCTGCCAGTCACCCCGTGTGCTCACCCCCCCGATTTTTTTTTTGAGCTGCCTCTCGGGCTTCCGTCGTTGCCGTGCTAATTCATCGTATCGTCGCCGTTCCTCTCTCGCTGTCTCCGCCTGCTTCCATGGCAGGGTCTTGTCCCCTGCCATTACCTCCTCCCAGGTCCAGTATGTCCTCCACTCCCGGGCCCAGGATCCCTGCTTCTCCTGGGCACGCTGCTTGGTCCTTTGGTGGTGGGAGATTCTGTCAAGGTTGTGTGTAGGAACGGACCAAGGCGCAGCGTGAGTATCGTTCCACATCTTTTATTAGAATGTGAAACTTTGCAAGACAAAACTATAAACAAAACAAACCGTGACAACAGAAGTGCAACATGCACTAACTCAAAAATAATCTCCAACAAACAAAAGTGGGAAAAACAACTACATAAATATGATCCCCAATTAGAGACAACGATGACCAGCTGCCTCTAATTGGGGATCATCCAAAAACCCCAACATAGAAAAACAGAAACTAGAATAAACCCCCCCCAGTCACGCCCTGACCTACTCTACCATAGAAAATAAGAGCTCTCTAAGGTCAGGACGTGACAATACTGTATTCATATTAAACACATGAAGAACAGCAGCAGTAACTCTATACTGCTTTAATAATAAACACATGAAGAACAGCACCAGTAACTCTGTACTGTATTCATATTAAACACATGAAGAACAGTAGCAGTAACTCTATACTCTATTCATATTAAACACATGAAGAACAGCAGCAGTAACTCTATACTGTATTCATATTAAACACATGAAGAACAGCAGCAGTAACTCTATACTGTATTCACATTAAACACATGAAGAACAGCAGCAGTAACTATACTGTATTCATATTAAACCCATGAAGAACAGCAGCAGTAACTCTATACTGTATTCATATTAAACATAACATACACAATACAGTACCATTAACATTGTTGTCTGAGGGATTGATCGTGTCGTAGATGTGAGCACTACCTGTTGGTCAAAGAAGAGAGAGACAGGTTAGTTAGGTTGGTTCTCCCTCAGCTAGTCTAGGGACAGGGAGTACAGTAACATGTTGTTAATAAAGTGGATGTTGATGAGTCAGTGCATGAGGTTACAGAGAGAGGAGTGGTAGAGGTCTGGGTTGAGAAACTGACCATGCTGCAGAAGTGTATACCCAGCATCAGGAGCCCGGCCCTGGGTAGATCCTTGGTCCTGTTGGGGGTCCTGGTTGGTGCTCTGGGTCTGGGGGTGCCTAGAGGGAGAGATATACTCATGAAGAACTAAGACAATATGTTACTGAATTATCATAGTTGAGACAGGTGTACTCACAAGAATATTCTGTTAAAACAGGAACCTGTAATGAGAAATGCATACAATTATATCGGGTCATTGCTGTTTTGAACTATTGTAATTACACATTTTTCTAACTAAACATGAACTAAAACGTTTAATGATTAATAATATAATCTCACCTTTGGTGTTTTTAAATCTCCACAGCAGGACCAGGAGAATGACCAGTAGAACACCAGCAACAACCAGACCCACAACCACTCCTACTAGGACTGATGTAGAGGATCCAGGAGATACGACTGGAGAGAGAACAGCACAACACCATCAGCCTCTGAACAAAAATATAAATTCAACATGCAACAATTTCAATGTTTTTACTGAGTTACAGTTCATATAAGTACATCAGTCAATTGGGGAAAAAATTATTAGGCCCTAATCTATGGATTTTACATGACTGGGCGGGGGTGCAGCCATGGGTGGGCTTGGGAGGGCATAGGCCCACCTACTGGGGAGCCAGGCCCAGTCAATCAGAATGAGTTTTCCCCCGAAAGTGCTTTATTACAGACAGAAATCCCCCCCCCCCCCTCAGATTACCGGATGTGGAGGTCCTGGGCTGGCGTGGTTACACGTGGTCTGCGGTTGTGAGGTTATAATCTGTGTAATAATCAGGCTGTTTTATCAGCTTCTTGATAAGCCACACCTGTCAGGTGGATGGATTGTCTTGGCAAAGGAGAAATGCTCACTAACAGGTATGTAAACACATTTCTTCACTAAATTTGAGATAAATTGTCTTTTTGTGCATATGGAACATTTCTGGGATCTTTTATTTCAGCACATTAAACATGGAACCAACACTTTCCATGTTTACCTTTGAGTTCAGTTGGTGTATAGACTGGCTTGTATCTTTAGAAAATTTAGTTGAGAGATATTTTCTATGGGAGTACAAATCTAAACATATGTTAACATCAACACTAAAATAACTATTACACAGATGATGAAAAGTTAACTTGAGATCATAATCGTTTTCTCACCTCTCACTGTCATCCAGCTCTCTGGTGATTCTCCCTTGTCAGGGGATTTGCATTTGTAGAATCCTTCATCTGACTTGGATACTGCAGGGATGGTCATCTCTCCTGTGGTCTCATTCTTGATGAGTACTCCATCTTTGTAGAAATCAGCCTTGATGTTTGAGCTGGTTATCCTGTATTTGCAGCACAGAGTCACAGAGTCTCCTTCAGTCAGGGGATGGACAGGGCTCTCCAGGATCACATCACCAGCTGTTTAACATAATATATAAATAATACTGTAAATCTGCATACTGGAGTCATCACCCTCAAAATATTATGATCTTGTATTTTATAAGAGATGCAATTCAGTTACAGAATTCAACATCATATCATACATTGAAATGTTGTTGTTTTTTGTGGGTGAATGTCGTATAATAGACGTACCATCCACTGTGATGTTGACAGCATTACTGTACTCTCCTGATCCAGACTCACACCAGTACACTCCACTGGACCATGTGAAGGTGTGGCTGATGGTACATGTGGATCCTGTTATTGATCCCCAGATAGAGACACACCCTGACTTTACTCCTCTCTCTGTGTATCTCATCAGTCTCCATCCAGTAGAGTTCCCCTTCTCCTCACAGCTCAGTGAGAGAGACTTTGATGTAAAGTGTTGAGTTGTGTTGGGACTTATTCTGAGAGACACTGAAGGCTGCAAATCTGAAACAAAGAGAGACAGAGTCAAACCTTTAGTTAAATAATATATAATATACACTTGATGGAGACTTAAATATGTTTCAATACAGTTAGTTACCTCCTGACCAGAGAAACTGAGGTTCACTGTAGAGTGTGCCATAGACTGGGTCTCCTCTCCCAGCTCTACACACATATCCTCCTGTGTGACCAGCAGGACTCAGGGTGTAGAAGCTCTCTGTAGTTCCAGTACTACTGTCAGATAGGGTCTCTACAGAGTATGATGAGTCAGATAGAGAGGGTAACCCAGCTCTGTAGGGAACAGTCCTGTACCAGGAGAACCTCCAGCCTGTAGACATCCTGTCAACTTCACAGCTCAGAGTCACTGAGTCTCCAGGGTTCAGCCACTGAGGAGAGACACTCAGGACAGGTTGGGGTTTACCTGTTTTTAGGCCAGAGAGAGTACGTTTTCAAACTTTCAGTCTTAGCAAAGATTCTCGTTACCCATGGAGATGTTTACATGATTAAATAGACTTACCAGACAAAGTCAGTTGTACAGCATCACTGGTCTTGGAGAGCTTGTTTCCCTTTACACCCTCACAGGTATATGATCCACTGTTAAACATGTAGACAGGACTGATTCTGTACTCAGGCTTTGTGTTAAAGGGGCTGAATAACTGACTATTCTTATACCATCTGTAGTCCCAGTCAGTGTCTCCTCCTCCATGTATGTCACATCTCATAGTAACAGTCTCTCTAATGAATATCTGGGTCCAGTTGGGTTGGAGGGTCAGAACAGCAACAGGTCTCTCTGCACAGACACAATACAGACAACTAACTGAATAAATAGTTACACATCTATAAATGTATTTATTTATCAATAGGTCTACTCATGAATATAGCTTCAAGTTAGCTACAGTTGTTGGGATACAGTAAGCAGGCAAAATATTATACCCTAAATTACTTTCTATCAATGTAATAGTGTCCATTTATCATAAAACTGTTTTAGACTCACCAGTAATGTTTATCTGGACTGGGTCACTGTACAGGGTGTAGTAGACTGGGTCTCCTCTCCCAGCTCTGCACCAGTACTGTCCTCCATCAGAGACACTGACCCAGCTGAGTGTGTAGGAGTATCCAGAGGTTGTGGTTACTGGTGTAGAGTCTGGTCTGTGTCTGTACCAGTAAAACGTCCATTCAGAAGACTCTACAGTACAGCTCAGTGTCACACTGTCTCCTGTGAATACGTCCTCTTTGTCTGAAGTCAGTGTAGTCGATGGCTGATAATCTGTTGGTATTGAAATAGGTTTGAGTGTAAAGATCCACTTTACTGACACACACAAACAACAACAACAACAACAACAACAGAAACAACAACAACAACAACAAAGTAACTCACCATTCACAGTGAGGGTAATAACATTACTTTGTTGTGAAGATGTGGGTCTGGATCTTCTCTCTCCCTGACACAAGTAGAGACCCTGGTCAGACTCAGTAACTCTACTGATGGTGAGGTTGTCTCCTGTTATAGTGTGTCTGACAGACTGGGATACTACATTATCAGTCCTGTCTTTGTACCACTGATAGTTCCAGATACTGTCAGACTCTACTGAACACGTCAGTGTAACTGTCTCTCCAGGGAACACAGGGTTTGGCTCTACACTCAGTTCAGCTTTGGGCAGAGCTGAGTAAATTCATAGCATAATATTAAAACATCTGCATATATGCTTGGTGATTGAAAATCATTGACCTGTTGCTGTAAAGTTTTGATAAAATATATTTTCCGTAGGGTGTATGTTGACTGGATTTAGTTAGAATTTACGGTATGCATGTCTGTATTCAGTAAGATGAACCCACATTGGCTCAGACTTGAGAATGTCCAGATTGAAAATAGCTCACCAGTGACGGTGATGGGGAGAGACGAGCTGAGATTTGACGACTGGGGCCGCGTTGTCCTTTTCCCTCGACACTGATACTGACCAGCCTGGTCAGGGAGAGAGATGGTGATGGTTTCACTGGTCTGACTGGAAAGCTGTTGGTTGTTTCTGTACCAGTAGTACATCCAGTCTGTGTAGTCTGGTATGTCACACTGCAGAGTGACTGTATCTCCAGAGTAGAGGAGACCCTGAGGAGAGACTCTCACTGAGGCCGTGGGCAGAGCTGTTGAAAGACAATGCAGTCAGTTGTTGATTCATACGTAATATGAGAACAAATGTTGTGGAATCTTGCTACCATGGTATTGATTCAAAAAGGTTGTGATTGGGAATAAATGCATTTGGAGTTAGTACATATAGCCTCTTTTTACTCTTTGTCAATGATTGAGTCTCAAACTCACCAGTGAGCTGGATAGAGAGGACTCTGCTGAGTTGAGACTTCTGGGGCTGATCTTCCCTTGTCCCCCAACACTGGTACTGATCAGCATGGTCAGGGAGAGAGATGTAGATGGTTTTACCATGTGTACTGGAACCTGTTTGGTTGTTTCTGGACCAGTGGTACGTCCAGTCTGTGTCGTCTGGTATGTCACACAGCAGAGTGACTGTATCTCCAGAGTAGAGGAGACCCTGAGGAGAGATTCTCACTGAGGCTTTGGGAAGAGCTGTGGAAACATTAACAAAATATATCCAATATACACTGAGTTTACAAAACATTAGGAACTTTTGATGACATAGACTGACCAGGTAAATCAGGTAAATCCATCCATGTCACCTGTTAAATCCACTTCAATCAGTGTAGATGAAGGGGAGAAGACAAGTTAAAGAAGGATTCTTAATCCTTCAGACAATTGAGACATGGATTGTGTATGTGTGCCATTCAGAGGGTGAATGGGCTAGACAAAATATTGAAGTGCCTTTGAGAGGGGTATGGTAGCAGGTACCAGGTGCACTGGTTTGCGCCAAGAACTTCAATGCTTCTGGGATTTTCACAGTCAACAGATTCACGTGTGTATCAAGAATGGTCCACCACTCTAAGGACATCCAGCCAACTTGACACACCTGTGGGAAGCATTGGAATCAACATGGGACAGTATCCCTGTGGAACGCTTTTGACACCTCATAAAGTCCATGCCCTGACGAGTTGAGACTCTTTCGAGGGAAAAAAGTGGATGGTTGCACCTCAATATTAGGAAGGTGTTCTTAATGTTTTTTTTACACTCACTGTAAATTATTATAGTTACCCATGGAGAGGTTTACATGATTAGTTAGACTTACCAGAAATAGTCAATTGTACAACATCACTGTTTCAGAGCGCTTGATTCCCTTCACACCCTCACAGGTATATGAACCACTGTTAGATGTGTAGACAGGACTGATTCTGTACTCTGGCTTTTTATTAGAGTAGACTGACTTCCTGTTTTTATGCCACTCATACTGCCAGTCAGAGTCTCATCCCCCCTGTATGTCACATCTCCTTTCTAGGGAGTTTTTCGTAGGGAGTTTTTCCTAGCCACCGTGCTTCTTTCACATGCATTGCTTGCTGTTTGGGGTTTTAGGCTGGGTTTCTGTACAGCACTTTGAGATTTCAGCTGATGTACGAAGGGCTATATAAATACATTTGATTTGATTTGATTTGATCTCATAGTGATAGTATCTCCTCTGAATATCTGGGTCCAGTTAGGTTGGAGGGTCAGAACAGCTCCAAGTCTCTCTGCTCAGACAGAACACAGACAACTAACCGAATAAACAGTTGCAAGGAAGGTGTTCTTAAAGTTTTGTTCACTCAGTGTATATTGTGCAACTAAATACTTGCAGCACTTACCACATTCTTTACATTCTCTCTCAGACACAAACATCCACGGATAAAAATGTAAATAAAAAAGAGCTTCAGTATAACAATACATCCACTACTTGAATATTGAAACACGGAAGGCCAACATATTTAGTGGGGCTCCAGTCCACAAAGTAAAACAAAAAATTACTTATCTAGGCAAGTTTGTTAAGAACAAATACTTATTTACAATGACAGCCAAGGGACAGTGGGTTAACTTCCTTGTTCAGGAGCAGAACGACAGATTTTTACCTTGTTAGCTCAGGATTTCGATCGAGCAACCTTTCGGTTACTGGCTCAACGCTCTAACCACAAGGCTACCTGCCGCCTAATAAGTATGCTGGTATTAAAGTAAATGGTTGAAATGACTGAATAGCGTCTCACCATCAACTCATGTGCAGAGTCATTCACTAATATTAAAGGAGAAGGTTTCTTTTTTACAACCAGATTTGTTTTATTTATGTAAATGCCATGTTATAGAACGGTCCAGACACCTTTTTTTTGTGATTTCACATGTTTTTGAGAAACTTACCCTAAACATTAAATCATTTCCTCATCCTCCTTGTGGGGCCACAAAAAAACATGAATAAAGTCTCAAAAATCACCTAAATACGTCCTTTTAGAAACGGTAAAGCTCTTTGTTTAATGATGCAGGTATTTAGATGTTGTATGCATGAAATTGTGTCATACTAATCATGTCATAGTAGCCTAGTGGATAGAGCGTTGGACTAATAATTGAAAGGTTGCAAGATCGAATCTCTTGTTCTGCCCCTGAACAAGGCAGTTAACCCACCGTTCCTATGCCGTTATTGAAAATAAGAATTTGTTCTTAGCTGACTTGTCTAGTAAAATAAAAATCTGCAGAGTTATATTCCATTTTGCACGACTCGAGACATTTTCCCTATCCAACTGTTCACTTCTCCATGTAGCCTACTGCTACAGGTAACTGTCAAAATAAAGGAAACACATACATAAAGTGTCTTAATAGGGCGTTGAGGCACCACGAGCCACCAGAACAGCTTCAATGCGCCTTGGCACAGATTCTACAAGTGTCTGCAACTTCCTGTGTGGAAGCACCCCATGCTTTCAATGTGCTTTGTATCGCTCATTTATTCAAGTGTTTCCTTTATTTTGGCAGTTACCTGTAGAATGGAGCCTAACAAAACATTCCGTTTACATCATTTTTTAGGTTTGCTTGTAAAAAATAAAACTTCTAATGAAAGATCTGATTAGCTCTTTCATTCATGTCATTATGACAGGAACGTCAGATCGTGAGATCTTTCATTTCTGTCAGTACATTCATGCTTCATGAGTTTATGGTGAGATGCTTTTCAGAATGCTGAGATGCTGTCAGAATGGTCAGATGCTTTTCAGATTGGTGAGATGCATTTCAGAATGATGAGATGCTGTTAGAATGGTGAGATGCATTTCAGAATGGTGAGATGCTGTCAGAATGGTCAGATGCTGTCAGAATGGTGAGATGCATTTCAGAATGGTGAGATGCATTTCAGAATGGTGAGATGCTTTTCAGAATGGTGAGATGCATTTCAGAATGGTGAGATGCATTTCAGAATGGTGAGATGCTGTCAGACTGGTTAGATGCTGTCAGACTGCCCTTATGGAAAAACCACTTGATTTCAGATGTGGTTATTGAACACTTCAGATGTGATGATATTTCAACTGAAGGTTCACATGTGGATTTTCACCTGTGATTACATAACTTTTTAAATACATTTTCACATGACAAAATTGCCACATTTTTTCAACTTAAAGGAAAGGTTCACCCATTTTGAATGTTATAATGTTTTTGTGCATCTCTAAATGATGTTCTATTGGTTCCCTGGGTCTTTTCATGTTTCATGTGTATCTGAGTTGTTGGAGTTCAAGCAGGCAGAAATACGGCTGGTATGACGTATCATACTGGCTCCAATACAGGCTTTAGTCTACCTGCATAAACACAACCATCATAACACAATTACCTATCAGTCAAATAAAACATCTACATAAACTATGTTTCCTACCTCTTTACAGATCATACATACACAACTGAATCACCTTTTCTCATAACATTAATGAATGTGAGGAAGGAAAAGCAGAGACAAAGATGATGAAACATAAAGAGACGGAGGTTTGATCAAATAAATGAATATCTACCATCATCTTCACCACAGTGTCCACAGTAGATGAGGATACTCAGCACTTCAACAAAGACAAAGAAAGTCATTACAGTACAGAAGTAATACAGAAGTGTATAGTACTATAGTAATAGAGTAGTAATATTAACATTAGTGCATTGTGCTCATAGACAAACACACAAACACTAATACAACGTCAGTACTTACAGAGCAGCACACAGAGCAATGTGTTGTCCATTCTGTCCCACTGACAAGTGACTTTCTCTACAACTACAGTTCTTCTGACAAACCCCTCTACTTCCTATATGATGACAGTCTGTTTAGATCACACCTCTTCTTCGTCACACAGAAAATAGAGAGAAAATTATTGAGAAACGTACAAAGACTGTGAGAATAAAGAGTAGCGGTTGATGGCGTGTTAAATGTCTGACCAACTTCTTCTCATGGTTGGCTACATGACCTCACACTGGTTACTTCCTCATTATTGGATTAAGGGAGAATGGAAGGAGAATAGAGATCTGAGATGAGGTCAGAACTTGTGGTTTGATATCAGCATGTGCAGATGTTAGTTCATTTTTACACCCACCATGCACAGATAGATGCCTCCCCTCAAACCTTTGCTATGGTGACTACTGGTATCCCAGCTAGCCTCAGATTCAGCTATCCTCTCCATACACACATACACTATTTCTATAGGAGGAGCATGTGTCAGAACCACAGTGAGCTAGCTGACTCTTCTCAGGGGTTTAGTGGTTGACTTGTTCATTAGTCAGATGGTTCTGAGGGACACTTTTAGTTAGATACTGTCTACATAGATATGTCTTTGTTATTGTGTTGTTTATGGTTGTGTTTCAATTTGTTTGTTTATGTGATGTGTGTCAGTGTGTCAATTGTTAATTTATTGTGAACATGTGTGTGTGTGTGTGTGTGTTTTGTTGAATACAGCACATAATATAAACATTTAGTTAACTTATCAGTTTTTTTGTATTTTGTGTTCAAGTAAAAACAATGATGTGTTCCTCATTTGCATAAATACACCAGGTATATTAGTAAATATGAATAAAGTAACATAAAGGGGAGGAACATGGCTGCCACCAGTAAACACTTGCTCTGTCTACTCTACCTGCACTCATCTGCGTTGTCTGGACTGCCTCTTTAATTATTGTTGTTGTCAAGTTCTCTTGCATAATTCAACAAGTGTGTCAATATCAGGATCCCCTCAGATAAAAAATCAACAGGCTTGTCTCTAGATTACACATATCTATACATACTTTACATTGTTTGCGAGTTCAGACATACTATCACTATAATGTGATCAATGTGGGCATTATCCAATATGGATAAATAATCAGGTACATTTTTAAGGTTTTTGTCTAAGCTGCATTAAGCACCAATTTCTGTTCAACAAAGGGTTTCTGCAAAGCAACAAAGGCAGATTGTAGCTCTGAAAGAGCCTTGTCAACAGAAGGGGCAACAGAATATACAACAGTATTATCCACATATAAATGGAGGTTCCAATTTCTTACAGACAATAGAAACTAATATGGTCATTGGTCACATAGCAACAACATAACCCCTCAGTGTACTGGGTCTGCCCTCTTATTCCTTCCTCTCTCTTTCTCATCATAATAGTACAGACATGGAACACTTCTGTATGGGTTCATATCAGTAGAAGACAATCTGAATGTGGTTTACAGATGACTGACTGCACTGTGGTGCATAGAGATTTTGTTAGAAAGTGTTGCTTTGCATAATTATAAATGAATATGAATTTTCAAGTATCAAATGCATTGTTTCAACTCGGCAATACAGACAGTAAAATGAATATGCCCTTACATCAAATGTTATTTAAAATCAATACAATGATGTAGGAAATGATCACTTTTTATTTTATATATGAAAATGAATACAAAATACAACCTAACTTCTCCATTACACTTACATAGTGGAACACTCATCTGGCTCCTATAACAACTACTGTAAAAATACAACAATTAATAGACTTACATAGACAGTATATATGTATATAGAAATATGCATTAATTTAGTTAATAACAAACAATACATGTTCCAACTTAGTTATAATAGGTTCGGCCAATCAAGTATAACCAAGCCACTCCTCAGTAAAAGGCAAATGACAGCCCACTTGGAGTTTGCATAAGGCACCTAAAGGACTCTCAGACCATGAGAAACAAGGTTCTCTGGTCTGATGAAACCAAGATTGAACTCTTTGTCCTGAAAGGCAAGCATCACGTCTGGAGGAAACCTGGCACCATCCATACGGTGAAGAAAGGTGGTGGCAGTATCATGCTGTGGGGATGTTTTTCAGACACAGGGACTGGAAGACTTGTCAGGATCAAGGGAAAGATGAACAGAGCAAAATACAGAGAGATCCTTAATGAAAACCTGCACTCAGGACCTCAGACTGGGGAAAAGGTTCACCTTCCAACAGGACAACGACACTAAGTACACAGCCAAGACAATGCAGGAGTGGCTTCGAGACAAGTCTCTGAATGTCCTTGAGTGGCCCAGCCAGAGTCCGGAATGGAACTCGATCGAACATCTCTGGAGAGACCTGAAAATAGCTGTGCAGCGACGCTCCCCATCCAACCTGACAGAGCTTGAGAAGATCTGCAGAGAAGAATGGGAGAAACTTCCCAAATACAGGTGTGCCAAGCTTTTAGTGTCATACTCAAGAATCCTCGAGGCTGTAATCGCTGCCAAAGGTGCTAAAACAAAGCACTCAGTAAAGGGTTTGAATACTTTGTAAATGTCACATTTCAGTATTTTTGTCTTAAAAAATGTCTCAAAACCTGTTTTTGCTTTGTCGTTTTGTGTGTAGATTGATGAGGGGAAAAACTTTTTTAAATTCCATTTCAGAATAAGTCAAGGGGTCTAAATACTTCCCGAATGTACTGTATGCACCTGTATGTAAATAGCATGGTTTTATGTCAAATACAATTTTTAAAAATACAGCAAATTCCACTTTTATACAAAAACAGGCACAACACTCTTGTTTAATTAACAAACTGAAATGAACAGAGAATTGTAATATTTCAAGAAAAAACAAGACCAACAACAATAACAATGGAAAGCATATGAGCCACCAACAGCTAAAAAATATCAACTTACAAAACAATAACATTAAGGATTTGTGAAATTCCATTCATTGATATTAAACTCAGTAAACACTATCATATATCAATGGCAAGGTAATGGCAAAATCCTAAAAACTGTTGTTCTGTTTACAGTTCATACTGTTATAATCACACGGATGATTCAGTCTGTTCGATGACATCATCAGATCATATCTGGTCTTGAGGAGATTTGACTGTTGAACACAAACCTACAGGTAGAAAACGGATGGAGATTAGCATTAGAGTTTAACTGATCAAACTGCTCTTTCAACTGTACACAGCTCTAAAATGTCATCCATCAGAAGTAATCAAAAAGGTTAGTTTGCCTTTTTGTGAGGAAAAGCTTCCATAATAGACATTTAACAGAAGTAGATGCCCCTGGACACTGTCAATTTACATTTGAAATTAACCATTTCATTCCACATTACTATAACAGTGATATAAAAGCATGCCATAAAGAAGGAGAATCTCCAGCTGGATAAACTGATTGTAGAGACACTGAAAGAAAGTTCTCACCTCGAGCCCTGCAGCATTTCACCTTCAGCACGATGGACACCAGTAGAAAGGGAGACACCACCAGTAGACCACACAGCAGCCTGGGTAGAGAGATGGAGACAACAGACCCTGGAGGGACTAGCAAAACACATGTTTTACCATCAAGACACTTGAACACACACACATACACACACGCACAACTCTTCTGACCTCTCAGAGTCACCCAGCTTTCTGGTGAATCTCCTTGATCAGAGTTACACTTATAGAATCCTTCATCTGACTTGGATACTGCAGGGATGGTCATCTCTCCTGTGGTCTCATTCTTGATGAGTACTCCATCTTTGTAGAAATCAGCCTTGATGTTTGAGCTGGTTGTCAGGTATTTGCAGTGCAGAGTCACAGAGTCTCCTTCAGTCAGGGGATGGACAGGGCTCACCAGGATCACATCACCATCTGTGTAACATAATATATAAACAATTCTGTAAATTTGCAAACTGGAGGGTCACCTTCAAAATCTTATAAACCTTTTTTATAAGAGATGCAATAATTCAGTTACAGAAATTAACATCCTATCATGCATACAGTATGCAAAACATGTTAGTTGCAATAAACGTACCATCCACTGTGATGTTGACAGCATTACTGTACTCTCCTGATCCAGACTCACACCAGAACACTCCACTGTACCATGTGTATGTGTAGCTGATGGTACATGTAGACCTTGTTACTGATCCCCAGTTAGAGACACACCCTGACTCTACTCCTCTCTCTGTGTATCTAACCAGTCTCCATCCAGTAGAGTTCCCCTTCTCCTCACAGCTCAGTGAGAGAGACTTTGATGTGAAGTGTTGAGTTGTGTTGGGACTTATTCTGAGAGACACTGAAGGCTGCAGATCTGAAACAAAGAGACAGAGTCAAACCTTCAGTGGTATAATAATATATATTTCACACACGAGGGGGACTTAAATATGTCTTCATGCAGTTATTTACCTCCTGACCAGAGAAACTGAGGTTCACTGTAGACTGTGTCATAGACTGGGTCTCCTCTCCCAGCTCTACACACATATCCTCCTGTGTGACCAGCAGGACTCAGGGTGTAGAAGCTCTCTGTAGTTCCAGTACTACTGTCAGATAGGGTCTCTACAGAGTATGATGAGTCAGATAGAGAGGGTAACCCAGCTCTGTAGGGAACAGTCCTGTACCAGGAGAACCTCCAGCCTGTAGACATCCTGTCAACTTCACAGCTCAGAGTCACTGAGTCTCCAGGGTTCAGCCACTGAGGAGAGATACTCAGGACAGGTTGTGGCTGATCTGTGATTAGGCAGTTGACAGGTTAAAAACTTCTAATCTAAGAAATTATTCTAGTTGCCCATGGAGATGTTTACATCATTCGATAGACTTACCAGACAAAGTCAGTTGTACAGCATCACTGGTATTGGAGATCTTGTTTCCCTTTACACCCTCACAGGTATATGATCCACTGTTAGACATGTAGACAGGACTGATTCTGTACTCAGGCTTTGTGTTAAAGGGGATCACTAACTGACTATTCTTATACCATCTGTAGTTCCAGTCAGAGTCTCCTCCCCCCTGTATGTCACTCACTGTCGCTTTGGAAAGAGCTGTGAGAGAAGAGCATCAAATGAATCAGATGATGTGAACATTATTTGATACACATCATGTGGATTCATTTCCAACAGTTTAGCTGTTGTTGGAGAGTTTTGATTAAAGTACATTTTAGGTGTACATACAGTTGCAGCCAAATATATTGGCACCCTTGCACTTTTCTTAAATAATTCCCTATTTCTTCTAAAATAAGTTGATATTTACTGTTAGTATAGCTGGGCAGGGCTGAGAAAACATAGACTTGCAGATTAGACACATGCTATACATTACTTAAACTGGATACGAGTAGCTATTTCAAATTGCTCTTTAAAGAAAAGCTATCTGAGAATTTGTCATGTTCAGTTAGTGAACCATTTGTGTGGTTGTATCGGGTTAGAGTGATGAAATGCAGAAATCACTTAAACACAGACAGAGAGACGGAGAGGGAGAACGAGAGAGAAAAAGATAAATAGAGAGAGCGAGAAAGAGAGAGAGAGAGTTAAAGAGGGAGAAAACAGAGAGAACTGACTAAATTACATTGAGAGACTGAGAACAGGAAATGAGCTAGAAGACCAAAACTATACAATTGTATTGAATCTAAAAATATATTTGGTAAAAATCTACATGATGTCTATAGATTTCTAATGTTACTCAGGCTAATGCAACAACCGAATTAGAAGCTGCAGTGACCAACAACTCCATTCCTCTGTAACACAGTATTACCAAACAAAGTCATCATCTGATGCCATATGTATTGTGCATGGTTGACATACTTCATATTCTATAAATGAAACAATTTCTCATCCAATAAAGGAAATGTGCTCGATTCTGAGCACCAGCGCTTCCTCTGGACTGGACCCCTAAAGTTCCTGTGGCTGTGACACAAATGGGTCTTTGTCAGCATTAGAAAGCTACAGATCCTTAAAGAGAAACAGAAAGAATTCGCATCTGATGTCATTTTCACCTTGACTCAACTTCCTCTTTCTGTAAAAGGAGCAGACACAGCAACACTGTGGTCTTATTGTTGGTGGAAGAGAGAACTAACAAAACTAAAGTATTGATCTGAGGAAGAAACATTGATGATAAAGTTATATTTGTGCAAAAGGCAACATTGCATTGACCATACCAGGTCATGTTTACATGTTCAGTAGAATCTTTATTAATGTCAGTAGGAGAGGTGGAGAGGTGTTAAAGGGCTGACTTCATGGTTTAGGAGCTATTTATAAGTTAGCTGTGTGTGAAGATTCTTGCGTTACAAGGCAGGTCTGTCAACTGTTCAGAGGAACAACACAGGAAATGAGTTGTCAGACTGCAGTGGAGGCTCCTCAGAGGAGGAAGGGGAGGACAATCCTCCTCTGTGAATTTCATAAAAATACATATTTTAAAACATAAAACTATATTAAATAAATTCAGGTCACCAAATAATTGTTTATAACACACTGTTTTGCAATGAAGGTCTACAGTAGGCTCAACAGCACTCTGTAGGTAGCACTGTGGTGTAGACAGAGGACAGCTAGCTTCTGACGTCTGGGTACATTGACTTCAATAGAAAACCTAGGAGGATCATGGTTCTCACCCCATTCTATAGACTTACAAAGAAATTATGACAACCTCTGGAGGATGTTCTCCAACCTATCAGAGTCCTTGCAACATGAACTGACATGTTGTCCACCCAATCAAACGATCAGAGAATTAATCTAGTACTGAAAGCATAAGCTACAGCTAGCTAGCACTGCAGTGCATAACATGTGGTGAGTAGTTGACTCAAAGAGAGAGAAAGACAATAGTTGAACAGTTTTGAACAAATTAATTTCTTCCAAAATTAAGGAGAAGCAAGAGCGAGAGAGAGAAAATTAGTTACAAAAAATTCACGTTCACTTTCACTTACTTAGCTAGCAAATGCAGCTAGGTAGTTTAGCCTACTGAAACACCCTGCTCAAACAGAGGGAGGCTATATTAGCTAGCTGGCTATGACTATCCAACACAACACTGGAACTCTTCCAAGTCAAGATTAGCTTTTTGGTTTTGCTAATTTATTGCCACCTGGGCTAGCTGGTGTAATCGCTAAGCTGCTTAGTGACTGTACACTGTAACGTTACTGCATGATTGAAGCAGGTTTACTAACGCTTTAGTTCTATTAGCTATGTTGACTATGACGTTACTTTAGCTATTATCATTACAATGATGTAGGCTGTGTGTAGCGGTTATGGCATGGTTTGGCTTGGAACGTTTTTTTTTTTGCCTGGTCACATACAGCTGATGTGTTGTGCATTGAAGTCCACAAGAGAAGAGAAAAGGTGAGAGGAGGAGAGCGCATAGATGCAAGAAGGAATACAACGTGGCTGCTATGAAAGTGACCCATGTTTACACGTGATCAGGGGTGTATTCATTCTGCTGATTCTGTTGAAAAACGTTTCTTATACGGAAGTAAACGGGGATAAACAGACCTAAATTCGTCCAATAGAAACTCTCATTTGCAACTGTAGGATAAATGATTACACCCTAGATCAACTAGATTCAGGCAAGAGTGTGTCACTGTCTGTCACCTCAAATTTGTCATAGGCTAGCAACTCCATGATGGGTATAGGGAAAATGTTTGTATCATGTAGTAGCGTAAACTTATAGTTGTTACATTGAACTGGGTGAATGTAATATGAATAACAGTCATCCAATATGCTGTAATAGAAATAAGGCTATGCTCATAAGGAAAGAAATCGTCCTCCCTCATCTTAAACGGCACTGACCGCCACTGTCAGTGATAGATTAAATGTAAACGAGAAATGAATATGACAAGTGAACTACAGTATACTGTATGCTAAAATAACATTGACATTTGTCTCTCTGATAAACACAGAAAGCCCCACACACCTTTTCATGTATAGGCCTATTCATCATTTTGACATCTACAACCCTTTCTCCATTTGTCTCTCTCTGACCACAGTGGAAAAAAACAGCTTCACACACAACACCCTCCTTCACAAACCCTCACTGCTAAAGAGGAAGAGATCAAACCATAACCACTCAACTCCTCTCTGTTTGAGGAGGGTTGTTGGTTTGTGGTAACTATGACAAACCAGTGTAACATTTCTCAGGCTTTGTACACAGAATGTTATGTCTTGAGAGGCATATACACAAACAACTGATAAATGTATTAACAGTTCTTGTTGATCCAACAGTGAAGGCGCCATATAATAGACCTACAATATATCAGTCTAGATTTACTAAATATACACAGGCCACAGCCCAAAAGGGATAGCCTCTGAATCAGGCTTAACCTGTCCTATCTATAGGTAGAGGGAGAGACTGAGACAAACCACATCTAATCTGTCTCACAGGACCTCAAACAGGAACATTATGCACTTGGCCCCACCCAGGACCTGACCAATACCCAATTGGCAAGTACAACCACTAAACTGGTTTTAAATGTAAAAGGCAATATTCACATCCCTAAATTTGTCTAAATCAGAATGAATCATACTATTTCATCACAGTACATGAAGTGAACAATGGTTTAAATGTTTTTAACAGGACTGACTCCCAAACGTGGCAGGCAGGCCACATACTCTATGTCTATGTGCACTGAGGCGCGAGCTCCCATTACCCACAGACATGACAGACACTGACAGACATGGAGCGGAGATGCACAAATTACAAATAAAGGAAATATTACACTATGGACATAAACTAAATGTATTTCTGTAAGTGTAGCGAGTGTTCATGTCCACCTGAACATCATATCCGCTTGGAGGATGGAAAACGTGTAAATTATTGCATTTAAATATTAAAGATAAATGCACCAATAACTTGACCAAACATGTGTGCGGAGTAAATACTCATCATACTGGTAAAATTGGAAAAGGACAACAATATATTTTGAGAAATGCATTACTAAATACATGGGGATAACATGAAACTATTTATAAGGGTATTAAATATGTGCGTTCTATTCTTGAGCGGCTGAGTCTGCTTCCTCCCAACATAGGCTACTTTTGCTGTCCAGGGTCAGTACACAATCTTCTTGGGAAATTGGCATAGGCTGGTGTCTCCTTTTAACTGAAACCCATTCTCAGCTACATCATAGATAATGTGGCAGAAGCCTTTTCTGACCTCTGCTGTAATGAAATTGTGCAAACCTGTGAACTGCCCACTACTACCAAAGATGGTGGATAAATGAAGGTCTTACTCAGGCACTTTACCATTGAAAGAAATGGTCACAGCTCCGGTCTGCTTAAGCCTTAAGTGGTGGCTCTCCCATAGACACCAATGTGTTAGCAGCTGGGTCTGGTCTGCTTAGTTCATTGACTGACTGTATATGAAGCAGAAAAAAGGAGTGAGTGAGATGTCCCGCTTCCTCTTCTGTCTCTGCTACTACCACTGTTATTGAGGTAAATATTGTGAATAATGGCACTGATGAGACACCTAGTGGAATGTATTGAATGTGGACAACTGATGACAGTATCTATTCAGTAAGATGGTTCTGGAACTCAACATGTCTTCTCCATGCAACACATTACAGAGATCTGTTATCTGACAACAATACCATGACATTAATGCACTGACACCCATCTCTCTTTTTGTTGAGTCATGCTAGAATAACATGGTGGGGTATAGTGCTATATGTAAAATGTATTGTGAGCCATGGTGATACAGTAGTAGTAGTAGTAGTAGTAGTAGTAGTAGCAGTAGTAGTAACAGTAGTAGTAGTAGTAGTAGTAGCAGTAGTAGTAACAGTAGTAGTAGTAGTAGTAGTAACAGTAGTAGTAGTAGTAGTAGTAGTAGTAGTAGTAGTAGTAGTAGTAGTAGTAGTAGTAGTAGTAATTGAGTATTTCATACACATTGGTACATGCTTGGTCATTTTAAAAGCATGAAATAGGATCAAAGGACTAATACCTCATGTGAATACACCTCACCACATCATGTACCTGCCTTGGACAACAAGCAACAGAGACAGCAGGTAAATATGAGAATAGTGTCACTGTCAGCGGTTATACAAATAGATTCACAGAAAACAACAGTTGCTTCCACAGCTGTCAGTATCAGGCTCCAAGAGAGACGACAAAAAGAGTGACATTGAAAGGTTCTGTCATTATGAAATGTATTATTATTAGAAATGATTTGATGATATATGATGTTATATACAGTATTATATTAGGATTCTGGAAATAATGTATTATCTGCTGGCTCTGTTTAACCATCTATCATGAACGATACTGAGAGCATTTTATAAGCATCCAATGTCCCTGTGTTGCCCTGTGTAAGATGATGGACACACACAGTAATTACAGCCAGCTAGAATCCTACCTACAGTAAATACTACAGGCCATGTTGGAACGCCTTGGCCATAGAGAGGGTTTTGTCCTCTGTTTTTGGTTAGGCCAGGGTGTGACATGGGTGGGCGTTCTATGTTCATTTTTCTATGTTTTTGTATTTCTTTGTTTTGGGCCGTGTGTGGCTCCCAATCAGGCACAGCTGAAGTTCGTGTTGCTGATTGGGAGTCACACATAAGGAGCCTGTTTTTCCTTTGGGTTTTGTGGGGGATTGTTTCTGTTTAGAGTGTTTCCTAACAGGACTGTTTTGCTGTCGTGTTTTGTTCATTTTTGTAGTGTTCTCTTTGTTCCAATTAAATTTCAAGATGAACACTAACTCCGCTGCACCTTGGTCTACTCTCTCTTCCGACAGCCGTTACACATGTTTGAATGAGCATGACACGCCAGTTGTCTTGGTACTGCCTTTAGAGATGGTATCAGTATGATTGCAGTACATTGACAGGGTAGCTAAATTACCACATACGCAAATGAAGTTATAGTGTACCACATCAAATAAAGCCCAGGGGAAAATAGGAACTGAATATGAGTTCTGTATTGCACCTCACCACCGCCCTTTCTCAGCATTCTCCTGGGATGTGTGTGTGTGCAAGCTTTTGGGGGTGTGTAATCCTTAATTTGAGCTGCATCCTGCCGGAACAGGATCCGGCACCTCTCCATTTTGGACTGTTTCGTTCCGGGTCCTATTTGGCCGGATCCGGTTCCTCCCGTGGCATGAATGTTTTTTTCTTCACTTTTTGCACAATGTAAAAATTATAATAAAAGCCATCAAAGTGAATCCCCTCCCCCCACACTACAGTAGTGTTGCATCCACAAAACATGTTTGAATATTGTATATGCTATCATTGTATATCAGGAAGTGTATATCAGGAAAGACATGTTTTTTTCTTGAACAGGAAAAAGTCCTGGCCCTAAGGGCAACTTAGTCTTATGAGCGTGTTGAAGTGCGTTGGAAAGTCATTTTGTACTTCTCATTTTTTGTTTGCCCCGATTTGAACCCGATCAAATATCTCTGGAGAGTCCTGAAAATAGCTGTGCAGCAACGCTCCCCATCCAACCTTACAGAGCTTGCGAGGATCTGCGGAGAAGAATGGGAGAAACTCCCAAAATACAGGTGGGCCAAGCTTTTAGCATCATACCCAAAAAGACTTAAGGCTATGTCATGGACACTCAATGTTCCAAAATGGGGTAAAGATGGCAGCCATATTGTTCAGGGAGAAATCCAAACCAGTCTAATTGGAATGAATGACAGAAGAGGCTAAATCCTGATTTTACTTATGCAGGAAAATAAAAGTAAGGCATGCAAGATATCAGAAATTGTGTCAACCTAAATAATTGTCAAATAATTATAAATATACTTTATATGTGTTTTATACCAATTGTCTGTATAAATAGCCTCTAAAATATACAGACTATACAAAACATTAAGAACGCCTGCTCTTTCCATGACATTGACTGACCAGGTGAATCCAAGTGAAAGCTATGATCCCTCACTGAAGTCATTTATTAAATCCACTTCAATCAGTGAAGATGAAGGGTTGGAGACAGGTTAAATAAGGATGTTTAAGCCTTGACATAATTGAGCCATGGATTGAGGTGAACGGGCAAGACAAAAGATTAGGTGCCAGGAGTGTCAAGAACTGCAATGTTGCTAGGTTTTTCACACTCAACAGTTTCCTGTGTGTATCAAGAGTGGCCCACCTCCTAAAGGACATCCAGCCAATTTGACACAACTGTGGGAAGCATTGGTCAACATGGGCCAGCATCTCTGAGGAATGCTTACAACACTTTGTGGAGTCCATGTCCCAACGAATTGAGGCTGTTCTGAGGGAAAAAGGGGGGATGGGGGGTGCAACTCAACATCAGGAAGGTGTTCCTAATGTTTAGTATACTCAGTATATGTGAACAGACTATAAATATCTACATTTGTGTATTGTTGGAAAGCTGTCAAGTTATTATTATACAATGTCAGTACATGTTGCATTTCAAACTTTTCTAAGTCCTATTGTCAACTGATTTCATCCAGTGTATGGCTGTGGATTGCATTGTTTGAATGGAATGTTGACATATTGGCAGTTAATTCGATTTTTTTAATCATTCCTCTAAAACTGTCTGGCTAGCTAGCTAACAAACATACAGTGCAGATACATTTTTCAAATTCATTATTATACACAATATCTTATCACAGAACTGGCGAACCATGATTGAGCAACTCCCTAACTAAAATGGCTGACATTATTGCATCATAAGAAGGTTCATGTCCATTCTAGTATTTTAATTCCTAATTCTATGGCAGTGACACTATGACCTCTCTCTCTCTCTCTCTCTCTGTCTGTCTGTCTGTCTGTCTGTCTGTCTGTCTGTCTGTCTGTCTGTCTGTCTGTCTGTCTGTCTGTCTGTCTGTCTGTCTGTCTGTCTGTCTGTCTGTCTGTCTGTCTGTCTGTCTGTCTGTCTGTCTGTCTGTCTGTCTGTCTGTCTGTCTGTCTGTCTGTCTGTCTGTCTGTCTACATAGGTCTAAACACATAGACACATAACCCCCCTAACTGGAACAGTGGTCTTACCAACCATGCATGTAAATATCAGAGTCAGACAACCACTAATGTCATGAATCACCTTGACCTTGTCTGTATGATGAGGAGGCAATATGTAATAACTGTTAGTCATGCATACTGTAGGTAGGTTAGCACTTGGAATTCAACACAGTGATGGAAACATTCAATATTGTTACCATGTTATATCACATTCTGACTTATGAGTCTGACCTTTGTTTACTTGGAAGACCCCTTTGCAATCATAGGTGTGAATGTCCACATTTACATTTTTTCATTTATTAAAAACAGTCAAGGCGTTTGTGTGTGTTTGTTGTAGAACTACAGTAGTATAATGTTAAAGTACAGTGAGAGGTCATTACTATCTTAGATGAGGGGGGTTATAAAATGTTGCCATCACTATATTTTTATCAGAGAAAGCATGTCATATGTCTCAAGTTCTTGATCTGTATTTCTGTTAGTATTTCCTGATGTTACAACTGAACTATAACTGATCAACCTAAAGTAGTAGTTTGGAGAGTTCTATTGGATTATACTTTATTGTATTCCATTATATTATAAGGGGTATTAGTTGTGTAGTCAGTGTCAAATGTAATACCTGACATTTCATTATAGAGTTTTGCTGTCAGCAATGTTGTTTAAACACTGAAATGTTGCCTTTCTAACACTTTTCCTGTAAAGTTGAGGAGCCCAATGTAACGCCCTGGCCATAGAGAGGGGTTTTTTGTTCTTTATTTTGGATAGGCCAGGGAGTTACATTGGGTGGGCGTTCTATGTGCATTTTTCTATGTTGGTTTGTTTGTTGTTTTTGGCCGTGTGGCTTCCAATCAGGCACAGCTGTAGAGTGTTGTTGCTGATTGGGAGTCACACATAAGTGCCTGTTTTTCCGTTGGAGTTTTGTGGGTAATTGTTTCTGTTTAGTGTTTTGCACCTGACAGGACTGCTTGGCTGTCGGTTTTCTTGTTTTGTTTTGTGTAGTGTTCTTCAGTAAATTAAACTTCAATGATGAACACTAACTCCGCTGCGTATTGGTCCACTTTCTCAGACGATGACTTCTCTGTTTCGTCTGACGACGAAGACAGCCGTTACACCCAACAACTCTATTAGGCTGAAAGGAGAGCTGACCAAAGTTGGTTGGTTGTATGGAATAGTTGACCATGAGGACAATATCTGTTTACTGTAACAAAGCATTCATTCCATCTGGTGGATAAAATATAAAGGTTTATTAATAAAGCACAATGCAAAGATATTGTAAAAGTACAGGTCATTAGATGAATATGTGAAATTCATATACCAAAAATATAATACATTTTTCATCTGGTAAATTAAAATAACATAAAAATCCTTAATGTACAAGGTGTTATTGTGTGTGTGACCCTTACAGAAAAAACACATGAGAAATTTCATGTGAAAAGGTGTTTTTGGAACACTTTACACATGATCACATTTTCACACATGTAATTTCATACTATCACATGTTACTTCACATGTTGTCACATGTTATCAAATTAACTTAACATAAGATCACGTGATCACATGAAAACGTGTTGTTGGAACACTTCACATGTTCACATGTAAAACTTCATGTGGTATTTCTGTATGTGCGTGTTCGTGTGCATGTGTGTGTGGGTTTGTGTTTGTTTGTGTGTGTGTTTGTGTGTGTGAGCAAGCCTGCATGTGTGTGTGCTTGCGTGCGTCGAGCGTGCATAATCCATGTTCCCAGATTGATCCTGCTCTGTCCATCCCATCCCTCAATCTGACTACATAAAATATACCTGTATCTCTTTGGTAAATAAAATAAGATGAAAATCCTTCAAGTAAAAAGTGTTATTTTGTGTGTGTGTGTGTGTGTGTGTGTGTGTGTGTGTGTGTATGTTTGTGTGTTTATATTTGGTGTGTCTGTGTACTTGCTTGTTTGTGTTTTCTTTGTGTGTGTGTGTGTGTGTGTGTGTGTGTATGTTTGTGTGTTTATATTTGGTGTGTCTGTGTGCTGGCTTGTTTGTGTTTTCTTTGTGTGTGTGTGTGTGTGTGTGTGTGTGTGTGTGTGTGTGTGTGTGTGTGTGTATAATCCATGTTCCCAGGTTGATCCTGCTCCTCCTCTGATGGTGTGTTCCTCCATCTCCCTCAAGGACCTGTAACATATCACCACACAGTGTTATTTATCCCTCCATCTCCCTCAAGGACCTGTAACATATCACCACACAAAGTTACTTATCCCTCCATCTCCCTCAAGGACCTGTAACATATCACCACACAGTGTTATTTATCCCTCCATCTCCCTCAAAGACCTGTAACATATCACCACACAACATTATTTAGAGCAGACAGTCAAACAAAGTCCTAAGAATATAACAGAGATATACTGTCAATAGATACAGTATACTTTGATATCGGAGCATCAGTTCCATATAAGTGTAATTCCCTGATAAACCATTTATTAGAAACATGTCATTTTACTACAGCCTCTGCTTTTAAGACTATGTTATGTTACTTTCATGTGAAAGCGTCAAAGAAATTACATGTAAAAAATTCCTTCCCACGAAAACATGTTGAAATGTCTATCGGTCTTTTCAAAACATCTCTTAAACTAAAAGGGCATGATTATAATTGTAACAATTTCACAGTATTATTGTAACATCATAGTGTGGAAATATATATAAAACTTAGAAAAATCATGTTTTTGATTGCACTGGTCCTCTAAGAGCCACAGTCTGTTGAAATCTTTGATGTACATTCCACTCAATTATTTGGACATTTTATATTCATGTAAACTAAGTAAACTGATTTGGTTTAGCCAATGAGAAGCCTTGTTAAAGTTGTGGGCCAATCGCGTAAATTCTGGGTTCGCTGTGGCAGAGGACTTTTGAGGCATTGGAAGGGGTGATGCTGCTGGAGACAGACACTATAGTTGTTGAATTTAAAACTTTTACATTTGAAGAGATTACGAATTGCATTTAGGAAATTGACTGTTGCTTAATTTTACTTACCTGTTACAAGTGTACAAAAAGTCCAGTATCTGTCGAATCTGCCTGAATTCGCCTATTGCTGTGTGGAGAATTTTGACATGACAGCTTAGCTTGTCAGATCGGGTGCTGTTTTGTTCCGAGAGACCTGTGGACTTCTTTAATGACACTGGACATCCCTTCTGTTGCATGCAAGGCATTTTCCGCCATGGATTACAGAAAGGCATTGGCCTTGGAATGATTGTTTCAGGGAGTATGCTACGGTTTCGTGAATAACACTGGGGTTTCCAATTCATTTGTTGAATCATTTGGTTTCTATTGAAACTCATTGAGCTCCAATGCACCAACATTAGTTTGCAAGCTTGCTAGGTTGAACAGTGTCAGTAACTGAGTTTAAGAGTGCACTCTCTATACCCGAGGGTTATATTTTTATTCCAATATTGTAATTGATTTATAATATTCATGTTAAATTGCATTCTGTGTGTGTTTGTATTTTCTTTGAGTCATTCATTTTGTTGCATCTGAGAACATTCTGAAAAAAGGAATATAAGCCTTTATCTATTAGTAATATCCCTAACCTCTTTTTTCCTCTAGTGAGTCAATATCATAAAAGTTTATACACTGAGATGTCCTTTTCACCACTATTCCCTTGCTGATCTATCCAAGTCTATAGTGAGAGGGTTACATATTAGTATCAATAGCATCTTACCTGGGGTTGTGTCTGTCTTCAGTTGACAATAGACTGAATCTGCCTCAGGTGGGGTTGTTGTTTCTGTAGGGAGTGAGGACAAAATACATAGATATTCATTCAATATGGGGTCAGAGGTGTGAGTTTCTGATAGGGGGAATATGAAGGGAGGGATGTCCAGTCTTACCTCTCTTCTTCTTGGCTTTGGTCTTCTTTTTGAGGACAACCTCAGCATAGGTCACATCAACAGGTCCAGCTGCTGCTGACAATGGACATTTCCAGTCAACAAATGAAGGAATTAGATTATTTCATATTCTGCCTCATCAAAACTCTCAAATTGTGAATTTATTGACTAACTGCCAAATTGTAGAATAGGTCTTACCTGTGACTTTCCCCGTCTTCACCTCAGAGTAGACTGGACTTTCTTTTGGATCAGCTGGCTTTTCTGAGGAGGAGGAAGAGGGGCAGAGATTTTGTAGATTTAACTTTATTTTTAAATATTGTAAATGTTTTAACTAAAGTTTTATGCACTGCACATTATTAATTGATGTCACAGTTGAGTCACCTTTCTTTTTCTTGTCCAACTTTTTGAGTTGAATCTGGGCGTATGTCACATGACTTGGTCCTACAGCAGCATCTGAAACATACAGGTGACACACTAATATCTCTACTTAGGACTCTATTCAGTCTGTATTGATGAAGGGTTACAGATTGACTGACAGAAATGTTAAGGTCATTTCTGATTGAGCCGACATATACAGCGTTTACCTTGAATGTAGTCTCCACTAACGTGGGGACATTGCCTTTAAATTAAAATCACACTGTAACGCTGAACTTCCACGATACGGACTGAATAGAACCCTTAGTCTTAGTGTGTTAGTCATATTAAACACATGAAGAACAGCAGCAGTAACTCTATACTGTATTCATATTAAACCCATGAAGAACAGCAGCAGTAACTCTATACTGTATTCATATTAAACACATGAAGAACAGTAGCAGTAACTCTATACTGTATTCATATTAAACACATGAAGAACAGCAGCAGTAACTCTATACTGTATTCATATTAAACACATGAAGAACAGCAGCAGTAACTCTATACTGTATTCATATTAAACACATGAAGAACAGCAGCAGTAACTCTATACTGTATTCATATTAAACACATGAAGAACAGCAGCAGTAACTCTATACTGTATTCTTATTAAACACATGAAGAACAGCAGCAGTAACTCTATACTGTATTCATATTAAACACATGAAGAACAGCAGCAGTAACTCTATACTGTATTCATATTAAACACGTGAAGAACAGCAGCAGTAACTCTATACTGTATTCATATTAAACACGTGAAGAACAGCAGGAGTAACTCTATACTGTATTCATATTAAACACATGAAGAACAGCAGCAGTAACTCTATACTGTATTCATATTAAACACATGAAGAACAGCAGCAGTAACTCTATACTGTATTCATATTAAACATAACATACACAATACAGTACCATTAACATTGTTGTCTGAGGGATTGATCGTGTCGTAGATGTGAGCACCACCTGTTGGTCAATGAAGAGAGAGACAGGTTAGTTAGGTTGGTTCTCCCTCAGCTTGTCTAGGGACAGAGAGTACAGTAACATGTTCTTATATAAAGTGGATGTTGATGAGTCAGTGTATGAGGGTTACAGAGAGAGGAGTGGTAGAGGTCTGGGTTGAGAAACTGACCATGCTGCAGAAGTGTATACCCAGCATCAGGAGCCCGGCCCTGGGTAGATCCTTGGTCCTGTTGGGGGTCCTGGTTGGTGCTCTGGGGCTGGGGGTGCCTAGAGGGAGAGATATACTCATGAAGAACTAAGACAATATGTTACTGAATTATCATAGTTGAGACAGGTGTACTCACAAGAATATTCTGTTAAAACAGGAACCTGTAATGAGAAATGCATACAATTATATCAGGTCATTGCTGTTTTCAACTATTGTAATTACACATTTTTATCCTAAACATGAACTAAAAAGTTTAATGATAAATAACAAAAATATTACTTTTGGTGTTTTTGTATCGACACAGCAGGACGAGGAGAATGACCAGTAGAACACCAGCAACAACCAGACCCACAACCACTCCTACTAGGACTGATGTAGAGGATCCAGGAGATACGACTGGAGAGAGAACAGCACAACACCATCAGACTCTGAACAAAAATATGAATTCAACATGCAACAATTTCAATGTTTTTACTGAGTTACAGTTCATATAAGTACATCAGTCAATTGGGGAAAAAATTATTAGGCCCTAATCTATGGATTTTACATGACTGGGCAGGGGCGCAGCCATGGGTGGCCTTGGGAGGGCATGGGCCGCCTACTGGGGAGCCAGGCCCAGTCAATCAGAATGAGTTTTCCCCCTGAAAGTGCTTTATTAAATACAGAAATCCCCCCCCCCCCCCCCCCCCAGATTACCGGATGTGAATGTCCTGGGCTGGCGTGGTTACACGTGGTCTGCGGTTGTGAGGTTATAACCTGTGTAATGATCATGCTGTTTAATCAGCTTCTTGATATGCTACACCTGTCAGGTGGATGGATTATCTTGGCAAAGGAGAAATGCTCACTAACAGGGATGTAAACACATTTCTGAGATAAATTGTCTTTTTGTGCATATAGAACATTTCTGGGATCTTTTATTTCAGCACATTAAACATGGAACCAACACTTTAGAATCCCAGTCACCTCCCAGTCCCCTCTTTCCACTGGGATTCTCTGCCTCTACCCCTATTACAGGGGCTGAGTCACTGGCTTACTGGTGTTCTTCCATGCCGTCCCTGGGAGGGGTGCGTCACTTGAGTGGGTTGAGTCACTGACGTGGTCTTCCTGTCTGGGTTGGTGCCCCCCCTTGGGCTGTGCCGTGGCGGAGATCTTTGTGGGCTATACTTGGCCTTGTCCCGGGATGGTATGTTGGTGGTTGGATATATCCCTCCAGTGGTGTGGAGGCTGTGCTTTGGCAAAGTGGGTGGGGTTATATCCTACCTGTTTGGCCCTGTCCGGGGGTTTCATCGGATGGGGCCACAGTGTCTCCTGACCCCTCCTGTCTCAGCCTCCAGTATTTATGCTGCAGTAGTTTATGTGTCGGGGGGCTAGGATCAGTCTGTCACATCTGGAGTATTTCTCTTGTCTTTTCCGGTGTCCTGTGTGAATTTAAATATGCTCTCTCTAATTCTCTCTTTCTCTTTCTTTCTTTCTTTCTCTCTCTCGGAGGACCTGAGCCCTAGGACCATGCCTCAGAACTACCTGGCTTGATGACTCCTTGCTGTCCCCAGTTCACCTGGCCGTGCTGCTGCTCCAGTTCCAACTGTTCTGCCTGCAGCTATGGAACCCTGACCTGTTCACCGGACGTGCTACCTGTCCCAGACCTGTTGTCCCAGACCTGCTGGAACCCTGACCTATTCACCGGACGTGCTACCTGTCCCAGACTTGCTGTTTTCAACTCTCTAGAGACAGCAGGAGCGGTAGAGATACTCTCAAAGATCGGCTATGAAAAAGCCAACTGACACTTACTCTTGTGTTACTGACTTGTTGCACCCTCGACAACTACTATGATTATTATTATTTGACAATGCTGGTCATTTATGAACATTTGAACATCTAGGCCATGTGCTGTTATAATCTCCACCCGGCACAGCCAGAAGAGGACTGGCCACCCCTCATAGCCTGGTTCCTCTCTAGGTTTCTTCCTAGGTTTTGGCCTTTCTAGGGTTTTTCCTAGCCACCGTGCTTCTACACCTGCGTTGCTTGCTGTTTGGGGTTTTAGGCTGGGTTTCTGTACAGCACTTTGTGATATCAGCTGATGTAAGAAGGGCTATATAAATACATTTGATTTGATTTGATTTACATGTTTACATTTTAGTTCAGTAGGTGTATAGACTGGCCTGTATCTTTAGAACATTTAGTTGAGAGATATTTTCTATGGGAGTACAAATCCAAACGTATGTTAACGTCAACAATAAAATCACTATCACACAGATAATGAAAAGTTAACTTGAGATCATAATCGTTTTCTCACCTCTCACTGTCATCCAGCTCTCTGGTGATTCTCCCTTGTCAGGGGATTTGCATTTGTAGAATCCTTCATCTGACTTGGATACTGCAGGGATGGTCATCTCTCCTGTGGTCTCATTCTTGATGAGTACTCCATCTTTGTAGAAATCAGCCTTGATGTTTGAACTGGTTGTCCAGTATTTGCAGCGCAGAGTCACAGAGTCTCCTTCAGTCATGGGATGGACAGGGCTCTCCAGGATCACATCACCATCTGTGTAACATAATATATAAATAATACTGTAAATCTGCATACTGCAGTCATCACCCTCAAAATATTATGATCTTGTAATTTATAAGAGATGCAATTCAGTTACAGAATTGAACATCCTATTATCAGGAAATGTTGTTTTTTGAGTGTGAATGTCGTACAATAGACGTACCATGCACTGTGATGTTGACAGCATCACTGTACTCTCCTGATCCAGACTCACACCAGTACACTCCACTGTCCCCTGTGTATGTTGACCTGATGGTACATGCGGACCCTGTTATTGATCCCCAGTTAGAGACACACCCTGACTTTACTCCTCTCTCTGTGTATCTCATCAGTCTCCATCCAGTTGAGTTCCCCTTCTCCTCACAGCTCAGTGAGAGAGACTTTGATATAAAGTGTTGAGTTGTGTTGGGACTTATTCTGAGAGACATTGATGGATGCAGATCTGAAACAAAGAGACAGAGTCAAACCTTAGTTAAATAATATATATTATACACATGAGGGAGACTTAAATATGTTTTAGTGCAGTTAGTTACCTCCTGACCAGAAAAACTGAGGTTCACTGTAGAGTGTGTCATAGACTGGGTCTCCTCTCCCAGCTCTACACACATATCCTCCTGTGTGACCAGCAGGACTCAGGGTGTAGAAGCTCTCTGTAGTTCCAGTACTACTGTCAGATAGGGTCTCTACAGAGTATGATGAGTCAGATAGAGAGGGTAACCCAGCTCTGTAGGGAACAGTCCTGTACCAGGAGAACCTCCAGCCTGTAGACGTCTTGTCAACTTTACAGCTCAGAGTCACTGAGTCTCCAGGGTTCAGCCACTGAGGAGAGACACTCAGGACAGGTTTGGGTTTACCTGTTTTGAAGGAAAGGCAGGTTTCAAACTTTTAATATAACAAATATTCTAAGTAACCATCATGACTTGTAAATGCTTAAATAGACTTACCAGACACAGTCAGTTGTACAGCATCACTGGTATTGGAGAATGTGTATCCCTTTACTCCCTCACAGGTATATGATCCACTGTTAAACATGTAGACAGGACTGCTTCTGTACTCAGGCTTTGTGTTAAAGGGGATTAGTAACTGACTATTCTTATACCATCTGTAGTTCCAGTCAGTGTCTCCTCCTCCCTGTATGTCACATCTCATAGTGACAGTCTCTCCACTGAATATCTGGGTCCAGTTGGGTTGGAGGGTCAGAACAGCAACATGTCTCTCTGCACAGACAGAACACAGACAACTAACTGAACAAACAGTTGCACAATTATACATGTATTTATTTATTAATAGTTCTACTCATGAATATAGCTTCAAGTTAGCTACAGTTGTTGGGATACAGTAAGCAGACAAAATATTATACCCTAAATTACCTTTCTATCAATGTAAAATAGCATCTTATTTATCATTACACCGTTTTAGACTCACCAGTAACATGTATCTGGACTGGGTCACTGTACAGGGTGTAGTAGACTGGGTCTCCTCTCCCAGCTTTGCACCAGTACTGTCCTCCATCAGAGACACTGACCCAGCTGAGTGTGTAGGAGTATCCAGAGGTTGTGGTTACTGGTGTAGAGTCTGGTCTGTGTCTGTACCAGTAAAACTTCCATCCAGGAGACTCTACAGTACAGCTCAGTGTCACACTGTCTCCTGTGAATACGTCCTCTTTGTCTGAAGTCAGTGTAGTCGATGGCTGATAATCTGGTGGTATTGCAACAGGTTTGAGTGGGAACATCCAGTGTCCTGATACAGTATGACAAGTTAGTGATGGAGCATCAATAGGGAACTCACCAGTGACTCTGATGGGGAGGAAAGCACTGAGTTGAGACCACTGAGGCCGACCTGTCCTCCCCCCAACACATCTGTACTGACCAGCCTGGTTAGACAGAGTGGTGATGGTTAGACCAGGCGTACTGGATTTGAGGTTGTTGCCTATAAACCAGCTGTACGTCCAGTCTTTGTACATTGATATGTCACACTGCATGCTGACGGTCTTTCCAGAGTAGAGGGGACCCTGAGGAGAGATACTCACTGAGGCTGTGGGCAGAGCTGTAGAAACACAGTAAAATATTAAGACATATGTAGTCAGAGAACCAATCTTTCCAGATAATGATCTTACTTCAGTAGGTAATACAGTAACTAAATATTAACACACAGACCATGTCTATTTGATTGACTCAATATAAATAGTGTTTGACACACACGAGAGACACAAAGTAACTCACCAGTCACAGTGAGGGTAATAACATTACTTGGTTGTGAAGATGTGGGTCTGGATCTTCTCTCTCCCTGACACCAGTAGAGACCCTGGTCAGACTCAGCAGCTCTACTGATGGTGAGGTTGTCTCCTGTTATAGTGTGTCTGACAGACTGGGATACTACATTATCAGTCCTGTCTTTGTACCACTGATAGCTCCAGATACTGTCAGACTCTACTGAACACGTCAGAGTAACTGTCTCTCCAGGGTACACAGGGTTTGGCTCTACACTCAGTGTAGGTTCAGGCAGAGCTGAGTAAATTCAGAGCACAATATTAAAACATCTGCATATATGCTTGGTGATTGAAAATAATTGACCTGTTGCTGTAAAGTTTTGATAAAATATATATTCCTTAGGGTGTATGTTGACTGGATTTAGTTAGAATTTACAGTATGCATGTCTGTATTCAGTAAGATGAACCCACATTGGCTCAGACTTGAGAATGTCCAGATTGAAAATATCTCACCAGTGACGATGATGGGGAGAGACGAGCTGGGATTTGACCACTGGGGCCGCGTTGTCCTGGTTCCCTGACACTGATACTGACCAGCCTGGTCAGGGAGAGAGATGGTGATGGTTTCACTGGTCTGACTGGAAAGCTGTTGGTTGTTTCTGTACCAGTAGTACGTCCAGTCTGTGTAGTCTGGTATGTCACACTGCAGAGTGACTGTATCTCCAGAGTAGAGGAGACCCTGAGGAGAGATTCTCACTGAGGCACTGGGCAGAGCTGTTGAAACATAAACAAAATATATCCAATATACACTGAGTGTACAAAACATGATGAACTTTCCATGACATAGACTGACCAGGTAAATCAGGTAAATCCATCCATGTCACCTGTTCAATCAGTGTAGATGAAGGAGAGAAGACAAGTTAAAGAAGGATTCTTAATCCTTCAGACAATTGAGACATGGATTGTGTATGTGTGCCATTCAGAGGGTGAATGGGCAAGACAAAAGATTGAAGTGCCTTTGAACGGGGTATGGTAGTAGGTGCCAGGTGCACCGGTTTGTGCCAAGAACTTCAACACTCCTAGGTTTTTCACACTCAACAGATTCACGTGTGTATCAAGAATGGTCCACAGTGTCCCTGTTGATGCTTTTGACACCTTATAAAGTCCATGCCCTGATGAATTGAGACTCTTTCGAGGGAAAAAAGTGTTATAATGCTAGGGGGTAGCATTAAACCCTGAGATGGGATTGCTAGCAAGGCTGGAAATTCAAAACATCAAATCTAATAATTTCAATTTCTCAAACAATCAACTATTTTACACCATTTAAAAGATAAACATCTCCTTAATCTAACCACATTGTTCGATTTTCAAAGAGGCTTTACGGCAAAAGCATAAAGTTAGATTATGTTAGGACAGTACATAGCCACAAAAGTACAAACATCCATTTTCAATTCAAGGTCAGGCGTCACCAAAAGCAGAAACCAGCTAAAATTATGCACTAACCTTTGACAATCTCCATCAGATGACACTCCTAGGACATTATGTTATACAATACATGCATTTTTTGTTCCATCAAGTTCATATTTATATCCAAAAACAGCATTTACAGTCGCGGTGAAATTCTGAATTTTTTTCGCCTCAAATGCTTCCTTGAATTCAGCGTTACAATTTACAAAATTACTATTCGAAAACATTGGTAAATTATAATATTGTCATTCAAAGAATAATATATTATCATCTCGTAAATGCTACCGCATTGCCAGATCTCAAAATAACTTCACTGGGAAATCACATTTTGCAATAAACGGGGTACAATGCTAAGAACAATAGGCTAGGCTATACAGTTAGCATCATCTAATATCGATAATGAAATTGTTAATATCCCCTTACCTTTGATTATCTCCATCAGAAGGCACTTCCAGGAATCCCAGGTCCAGAACAAATGTGGTTTCTTTCGACAAAGTTCATAATTGATGTCCAAATAACTCCAAGTTGTTAGCGCTTCGGTAGGCTACTAAAAAGTAGGGGGGGTGGGGGGAAGTCACGACATAAAAGTAAAACAAATAATCTATTTACGTTCGTTCAAACATGTCAAACGTTGTTTAGCATCAATCTTTAGAGCCATTTTTAACGTGAAACATCAGTAATGTTTCAACCCGACCTCTCCTGTGTCTTGAGAAACGTTTTTGAAAAATGTCTCGCCTGACACGAACTCAAATGATTGCGCAGGTGCGGGCAATAATGAAGTGACGACATCCCAGGGAGGTCAACTTCTCTTCCTTGTCATTCGGTCTCTGTTCATCATAGACGCTTCAAACAACTTTATAAAGATCGTTGACATCTAGTGGAAGCCGTAGGAAGTGCGAAATGAATCCTTTCTCACTGTGTTATCTATTAACAATGACTCAAAAAAATAGTACAGCCACAAAATTCTTTTTTTTTCTCAGGTTTTTGCCTGCCATATGAGTTTTGTTACACTTACAGACACCATTCAAACAGTTTTAGAAAATTCAGAGTGTTTTCTATCCAAATCTGGTAATAATATGCATATCCTAGCTTCTGAGTTGGTGTAGGAGGCAGTTAAATATGGGCACATATTTTTTTCAAAATTCTCAATACTGCCCCCTAGCCCCAACAGGTTAATGTTTTGTACACTCAGTGTAAATTATTATAGTTACCCATGGAGATGTTTACATGATTAGTTAGACCTACCAGACACAGTCAGTTGTACAGCATCACTGGTTTCAGAGTGCTTGATTCCCTTCACACCCTGACAGGTATATGAACCACTGTTAGACGTGTAACAACTACTTAAGGTCGCAGAGCGAGTGACGTCAACGATTGAAACGCTATTAGCGCGCACCACCGCTAACTAACTAGCCATTTCACATCGGTTACATGTACACAGGACTGATTCTGTACTCTGGATTTGTATTAGAGTAGACTGACTTCCTGTTTTTATGCCACTCATACTGCCAGTCAGAGTCTCCTCCCCCCTGTATGTCACATCTCATAGTGACAGTCTCTCCTCTGAATATCTGGGTCCAGTTAGGTTGGAGGGTCAGAACAGCTACAAGTCTCTCTGCGCAGACCGAACACAGACACCTGACTGAATAGACAGTTGCAAGGAAGGTGTTCTTAATTGTTTGTTCACTCAGTGTATTTTGTGCAACTAAATACTTGCAGCACTTACCACATTCTTTACATTCTCTCTCAGACACAAACATCCATGGATAAAAATGTAAATAAAAAGAGCTTCAGTATAACAATACATCCACTACTTTAATATTGGAATACGGAAGGCCAACATATTTAGCTGGGCTCCAGTCCACAAAGTATTGCTTAAAAATATATATAAGTAGGCAAGCCAGTTAAGAACAAACTCTTATTTACAATGTTGGCCTAGGAACAGTGGGTTAAATGCCTTGTTCCGGGGTAGAATGACAGATTTTTACCTTGTCAGGTCTGGGATTTGATCTTGGGTTACTGGCCCAACGCTCTAACCACAAGGCTACCTGCTGCACAATAAGTATGCTGGTATTAAAGTAAATGGTTGAAATGACTGAATAGCGTCTCACCATCAACTCACGTGCAGAGTCATTCACTAATATTAAAGGAGAAGTTTTCTTTTTTACAACCAGATATGTTTTATTTATGTAAATGCCATGTTATAGAATGGTCCAGACACCTTTCTGTGATTTCACATGTTTTTGAGAAACTTACAAACATCAAATCACTTCCTCATCCTCCTTGTGGGGGCACAAAAAAAACATGAACAAAGTCTCTAAAATCACCCAAATACATCCTTTTAGGAATGATAAAGCTCTCAGTTTAAAGATGCAGGTATTTAGATGTTGTATGCATGAAATGGTGTCATACTGAACTTTATCCGCAATGTTATATTCCATTTTGCACGACTCGAGACATTTTCCCATCCAACTGTTCACTTCTCCATGTCGCCTTCTGCTACAGGTAACTGTCAAAATAAAGGAAACACCAAAATAAATTATCTTAATAGGGCGTTGGGGCACCACGAGCCACCAGAACAGCTTCAATGCGCCTTGGCACAGATTCTACAAGTGTCTACAACTTCCTGTGTGGAAGCACCCCATGCTTTCAATATACTTGCTACTGTTATTATTCACTGTCTTTTTACTGTTGTTTTTTTTCCTTACATATCTATTGTTCACCTAATACATATTTTTTACTTAGAAATTGCACTGTTGGTTAGGGCATGTAAGTAAGCATTTCACTGTAAGGTTGCATTCGGCGTACGTGACAAATACACTTTGATTTCATTTTGCATCCCTAATTTATTGAAGTGTTTCCTTTTTTTTGGCAGTTACCTGTAGACTGAACCCTTCTATAACATGCCATTTACATACAAAATCGAGATTTGTTTGTAAAAAATAAAACTTCTAATGAAAGATCTGATTAGCTCTTTCATTCATGTCATTATGACAGCAAAGTCAGATCATGAGATCTTTCATTCCTATCAGTACCTTCATGCTCCATGAGTTTATGGTGAGATGCTGTCAGACTGGTCAGATGTGAAATCATGTGAAACCATGTGGTTATTGAAAACTTCATATGTGATGATATTTCACATGAAGGTTCACATGTGGATTTTCACATGTGATTACGTAACTTTTTTCATACATTTTCACATGACAAAATAAGCACATTTTTTCAACTTAAAGGAAAGGTTCACTCATTTTGAAAGTTATATTGTTTTTGTGCATCTCTAAATGATGTTCTATTGGTTCCCTGGGTCTTTTCATGTTTCATGTGTATCTGAGTTGTTGGAGTTCAAGCAGACAGAAATACAACTGGTATGACGTATCATACTGGCTCCTATACAGGCTTTAGTCTACCTGCATAAACACAACCATCATAACACAATTACCTATCAGTCAAATAAAACATCTACATAAACTATGTTTCATACCTCTTTACAGATCATACATACACAACTGAATCACCTTTTCTCATAACATTAATGAACGTGAGGAAGGAAAAGCAGAGACAAAGATGATGAAACATAAAGAGACGGAGGTTTGATCAAATAAATGAATATCTACCATCATCTTCACCACAGTGTCCACAGTAGATGAGGATACTCAGCACTTCAACAAAGACAAAGAAAGTCATTACAGTACAGAAGTAATACAGAAGTGTATAGTACTATAGTAATAGAGTAGTAATATTAACATTAGTGCACTGTGCTCATAGACCAACACACAAACACTAATACAACGTCAGTACTTACAGAGCAGCACACAGAGCAATGTGTTGTCCATTCTGTCCCACTGACAAGTGACTTTCTCTACAACTACAGTTCTTCTGACAAACCCCTCTACTTCCTATATGATGACAGTCTGTTTAGATCACACCTCTTCACCGTCACACAGAAAATAGAGAGAAAATTATTGAGAAACGTACAAAGACTGTGAGAATAAAGAGTAGCGGTTGATGGAGTGTTTATTTTCTTACCAACTTCATCTCATGGTTGGCTACATGACCTCACACTGGTTCACACCTCTTCTCTTTGATGGAGGAAAGGAGGTTGGAAGGAGACAAGAGATCTGAGATGAGGTCAGAGCTTGTGGTTTGGTATCAGAATGTGCAGATGTTAGTTCATTTTTACACCCACCATGCACAGATAGATGCCTCCCCTCAAACCTTTGCTATGGTGACTACTGGTATCCCAGCTAGCCTCAGATTCAGCTATCCCCTCCATACACACATACACTATTTCTATAGGAGGAGCATGTGTCAGAACCACAGTCAGCTAGCTGACTCTTCTCAGGGGTTTGGTGGTTGACTTGTTCATTAGTCAGATGGTTCTGAGGGACACTTTTAGTTAGATACTGTCTACATAGATATGTCTTTGTTATTGTGTTGTTTATGGTTGTGTTTCAATTTGTTTGTTTATGTGATGTGTGTCAGTGTGTCAATTGTTCATTTATTGTGAACACGTGTGTGTGTGTGTGTGTGTGTTTTGTTGAATACAGCACATAATATAAACATTTAGTTATTGTATCAGTTTTTTTGTATTTTGTGTTCAAGTAAAAACAATGATGTGTTCCTCATTTGCATAAATACACCAGGTATATTAGTAAATATGAATAAAGTAACATAAAGGGGAGGAACATGGCTGCCACCAGTAAACACTTGCTCTGTCTACTCTACCTGCACTCATCTGCGTTGTCTGGACTGTCTCTTTAATTATTGTTGTTGTCAAGTTCTCTTGCATAATTCAACAAGTGTGTCATTAGCAGGATACCCTCAGATAAAAAATCAACAGGCTTGTCTCTAGATTACACCTGTGTGGGTGTAAAGGGAAACAAGATCTCCAATACCAGTGATGCTGTACAACTGACTTTGTCTGGTAAGTCTATCTAATGATGTAATCATCTCCATGGGCTACTAGAATAATTTCTTAGATTCAAAGTTTTTAACTAGTCAACTGCCTAATCACAGATCAGCCACAACCTGTCCTGAGTGTCTCTCCTCAGTGGCTGAACCCTGGAGACTCAGTGACTCTGAGCTGTGAAGTTGAGAAGACGTCTACAGGCTGGAGGTTCTCCTGGTACAGGACTGTTCCCTACAGAGCTGGGTTACCCTCCCTATCAGACAAGTCTTACTCTCTACAGCCCCTATCTGACAATGGGACTACTGAAGACTCCTACACTCTGATCCCTGCTGGTGCTACTCCCACAGGAGGATATGTGTGTAGAGCTGGGAGAGGAGACCCAGTCTATGACACACTCTACAGTGAACCTCAGTTTCTCTGGTCTGGAGGTAAATAACTGCATTGAATCATATTTAAGTTCCCACTCAGGTGTGTAATATATATCATTATATCACTGAAGGTTTGACTCTGTCTCTCTTTGTTTCAAATCTGCAGCCTTCAGTGTCTCTCAGAATAAGTCCCAACACAACTCAACACTTTAGATCAAAGTCTCTCTCACTGAGCTGTGAGGAGAAGGGAAACTCTACTGGATGGAGACTGATGAGATACACAGAGAGAGGAGTAGAGTAAGGGTGTGTCTCTAACTGGGGATCAGTAACAGGGTCTACATGTACCATCAGCTACACATGCACATGGTACAGTGGAGTGTTCTGGTGTGAGTCTGGATCAGGAGAGTACAGTAATGCTGTCAACATCACAGTGCATGGTATGTCTGTTGTACGACATTCACACACAAAAAACAACGACATTTCAATGTATGATAGGATGTTCAATTCTGTAACTGAATTATTGCATCTCTTATAAAAAAAGGTTTAGAAGATTTTGAAGGTGATCTTCCAGTTTGCAGATTTACAGAATTGTTTATATATTATGTTACACAGATGGTGATGTGATCCTGGAGAGCCCTGTCCATCCCCTGACTGAAGGAGACTCTGTGACTCTGCACTGCAAATACCTGACAATCAGCTCAAACATCAAGGCTGATTTCTACAAAGATGGAGTACTCATCAAGAATGAGAACACAGGAGAGATAACCATCCCTGCAGTATCCAAGTCAGATGAAGGATTCTATAAGTTTAACTCTGATCAAGGAGATTCACCAGAGAGCTGGGTGACTCTGAGAGGTCAGAAGAGCTGTGCGTGTGTGTGTGTGTGTGTGTGTGTGTGTGTGTGTGTGTGTGTGTGTGTGTGTGTGTTCAAGTGTCTTGATGGTAAAACATGTGTTTTGCTAGTCCCTCCAGGTTCTATTGTTTCCATCTCTCTACCCAGGCTGCTTTGTGGTCTACTGGTGGTGTCTCCCTTTCTTCTGGTGTCCATCCTTTCAGTGTCTCTACAATCAGTTTATCCAGCTGGAGATTCTCCTTCTTTATGGCATGCTTTTATATCACTGTTAAAGTAATGTGGAATGAAATGGTTCATTTCAAATGTAAATAGACAGTGTCCAGGGGCATCTACTTCTGTTAAATGTCTATTATGGAAGCTTTTCCTCACAAAAAGGCAAACTAACCTTTTCATTACTTCTGATGGATGACATTTTAGAGCTGTGTACAGTTGAAAGAGCAGTTTGATCAGTTAAACTCTAATGCTACTCTCCATCCGTTTTCTACCTGTAGGTTTGTGTTCAACAGTCAAATCTCCTCAAGACCAGATATGATCTGATGATGTCATTGAACAGACTGAATCATCGTGTGATTATAACAGTATGAAATGTAAACAGAACAGTTTTTATGATTTTGCCATTACCTTGCCATTGATATATGATAGTGTTTACTGAGTTTAATATCAATGAATGGAATTTCACAAATCCTTAATGTTATTGTTTTGTAAGTTGATATTTTTTAGCTTTGGTGGCTCATATGCTTTCCTTTGTTATTGTTGTTGGTCTTGTTTTTTCTTGAAATATTACAATTCTCTGTTCATTTCAGTTTGTTAATTAAACAAGAGTGTTGTGCCTGTTTTTGTATAAAAGTGGAATTTGCTGTATTTTTAAAAATTGTATTTGACATAAAACCATGCTATTTACATACAGGTGCATACAGTACATTCGGGAAGTATTTAGACCCCTTGACTTATTCTGAAATGGAATTTAAAAACGTTTTCCCCCTCATCAATCTACACACAAAACGACAAAGCAAAAACAGGTTTTGAGAATTTTTTTGAGACAAAAATACTGAAATATCACATTTACAAAGTAATCAAACCCTTTACTCAGTGCTTTGTTTTAGCACCTTTGGCAGCGATTACAGCCTCGAGGATTCTTGAGTATGACGCTAAAAGCTTGGCACACCTGTATTTGGGAAGTTTCTCCCATTCTTCTCTGCAGATCTTCTCAAGCTCTGTCAGGTTGGATGGGGAGCGTCGCTGCACAGCTATTTTCAGGTCTCTCCAGAGATGTTCGATCGAGTTCCATTCCGGACTCTGGCTGGGCCACTCAAGGACATTCAGAGACTTGTCTCGAAGCCACTCCTGCATTGTCTTGGCTGTGTACTTAGTGTCGTTGTCCTGTTGGAAGGTGAACCTTTGCCCCAGTCTGAGGTCCTGAGCGCAGGTTTTCATTAAGGATCTCTCTGTATTTTGCTCCGTTCATCTTTCCCTTGATCCTGACAAGTCTTCCAGTCCCTGTGTCTGAAAAACATCCCCACAGCATGATACTGCCACCACCATTCTTCACCGTATGGATGGTGCCAGGTTTCCTCCAGACGTGATGCTTGCCTTTCAGGACAAAGAGTTCAATCTTGGTTTCATCAGACCAGAGAACCTTGTTTCTCATGGTCTGAGAGTCCTTTAGGTGCCTTATGCAAACTCCAAGTCATTTGTCATATGCCTTTTACTGAGGAGTGGCTTGGTTATACTTGATTGGCCGAACCTATTATAACTAATTTGGAACATGTATATTTTGTTATTAACTAAATGAATGCATATTTCTATATACATATATACTGTCTATGTAAGTCTATTAATTGTTGTATTTTTACAGTAGTTGTTATAGGAGCCAGATGAGTGTTCCACTATGTAAGTGTAATGGAGAAGTTAGGTTGTATTTTGTATTCATTTTCATATAAAAAATAAAAAGTGATAATTTCCTACATCATTGTATTGATTTTAAATAACATTTGATGTAAGGGCATATTCATTTTACTGTCTGTATTGCCGAGTTGAAACAATGCATTTGCTACTTGAAAATTCCTATTCATTTATAATTATGCAAAGCAACACTTCCTCACAAAATCTCTATGCACCACAGTGCAGTCAGTCATCTGTAAACCACATTCAGATTGTCTTCTACTGATATGAACCCATACAGAAGTGTTCCATGTCTGTACTATTATGATGAGATAGAGAGAGGAAGGAATAAGAGGGCAGACCCAGTACACTGAGGGGTTATGTTGTTGCTATGTGACCAATGACCATATTAGTTTCTATTGTCTGTAAGAAATTGGAACCTCCATTTGTATGTGGACAATACTGTTGTATATTCTGCTGCCCCTTCTGTTGACAAGGCTCTTTCAGAGCTACAATCTGACTTTTTTGCTTTGCAGAAACCCTTTGTTGAACAGAAATTGGTGCTTAATGCAGCTTAGACTAAAACCTTAAAAATGTACCTGATTATTTATCCATATTGGATAATGCCCACATTGATCACATTATAGTGATAGTATGTCTGACCTCGCAAACAATGTAAAGTATGTATGGATAGGTGTAATCTAAAGACAAGCCTGTTGATTATTTATCTGAGGGGATCCTGATATTGACACACTTGTTGAATTATGCAAGAGAACTTGACAACAACAATAATTAAAGAGACAGTCCAGACAACGCAGATGAGTGCAGGTAGAGTAGACAGAGCAAGTGTTTACTGGTGGCAGCCATGTTCCTCCCCTTTATGTTACTTTATTCATATTTACTAATATACCTGGTGTATTTATGCAAATGAGGAACACATCATTGTTTTTACTTGAACACAAAATACAAAAAACTGATACAATAACTAAATGTTTATTATGTGCTATATTCAACAAAACACACACACACACACACACACACACACGTGTTCACAATAAATGAACAATTGACACACTGACACACATCACATAAACAAACAAATTGAAACACAGCCATAAACAACACAATAACAAAGACATATCTATGTAGACAGTATCTAACTGTCCCTCAGAACCATCTGACTAATGAACAAGTCAACCACTAAACCCCTGAGAAGAGTCAGCTAGCTGACTGTGGTTCTGACACATGCTCCTCCTATAGAAATAGTGTATGTGTGTATGGGGGGGACAGCTGAAGCTGAGGCTAGCTGGAGAGCCCTGTCCATTCCCTGACTGAAGGAGACTCTGTGACTCTGTGCTGCAAATACAGGACAACCAGCTCAAACATCAAGGCAGATTTCTACAAAGATGGAGTACTCATCAAGAATGAGACCCCAGGAGAGATGACCATCCCTGCAGTATCCAAGTTAGATGAAGGATTCTACAAATGCAAATCCCCTGACAAGGGAGAATCACCAGAGAGCTGGATGACAGTGAGAGGTGAGAATTGCTGTCTCTCTGTGTGAGAGAGTTACTGTGTATGTGTGTGTCTTGATGGTAAAACATGTGTTTTTCTAGTCCCTCCAGGTTGTGTTGTCTCCATCTCTCTACCCAGGCTGCTGTGTGGTCTACTGGTGGTGTCTCTCTTTCTACTGGTGTCCATTGTGTTGACGGTGAAATGCTGCAGGGCTCGAAGTGAGAACTTTCTTTCAGTGTCTCTACAATCAGTTTATCCAGCTGGAGATTTTCCTTCATTATGGCATGCTTTTATACCACTGTTAAAGTAATGTGGAATAAAATGTTTCATTTCAAATGTAAACAGACAAAGTGTCCAGGGGCAGCTATTTCTGTTAAATGCCTTTTATGGAAGCTTTTCCTCACAAAAAGGCAAACTAAAGATTTCATAATGTAGCCTGGCGAGAGTAACAACTAAAACAGTTACAATTAAAACATGTGCTGGGGCACAGAACACAAACAAATGTGGGGTTGTGTATTCAGTCAAAGCTTACATTTAAAATAGGATAATGTAGGAGGGAAATCACCGCAAGGTGAAGTCACCATAAAGTAAAGTTCAGTCTAAATCACCATCTAGTAAAATAAATCTGTTAGTAAAGTGCATAAAAACAATCTGAGTACAGTAAGTACAAAGTAAAATGCATAAACGGTAGTGGCTCTACTTTCTATAAAATAACAAGAAAATACAGAGACTACAATGTTCACAGTTAGAATGAACTTTCTAACATTTCAAATACCTGAGTACAAGATGTCCATAAAACAAAATGACTTTGTGCATGAAAAACAAAAAATATATTTAGTCATAAAACGGTATGAATAGTTACAAACACACTGTCCACATGATACCCTAACCCCACATGATACCCTAACCCCACATGAAACCCTAACCCCACATGATACCCTAACCCCACATGATACCCTAACCCCACATGATACCCTAACCCCACATGATACCCTAACCCCACATGAAACCCTAACCCCACATGATACCCTAACCCTACATGATGCCCTAACCCCACATGATGCCCTAACCCCACATGATGCCCTAACCCCACATGATGCCCTAACCCCACATGATACCCTAACCCCACATGATGCCCTAACCCCACATGATGCCCTAACCCCACATGATGCCCTAACCCCACATGATGCCCTAACCCCACATGATACCCTAACCCCACATGATGCCCTAACCACACATGAAACCCTAACCCCACATGAAACCCTAACCCCACATGATACCCTAACCCCACATGATGCCCTAACCACAATGAAACCCTAACCCCACATGAAACCCTAACCACACATGATGCCCTAACCCCACATGATACCCTAACCCCACATGATACCCTAACCCCACATGATACCCTAACCCCACATGATACCCTAACCCCACATGATACCCTAACCCCACATGATACCCTAACCCCACATGATACCCTAACCCCACATGATACCCTAACCCCACATGATATCCTAACCCCACATGATACCCTAACCCCACTTGATACCCTAACCCCATATGATACCCTAACCCCACTTGATACCCTAACCGCACATGATACCCTAACCCCACATGATACCCTAACCCCACATGATACCCTAACCCCACATGATACCCTAACCCCACATGATACCCTAACCCCACATGATACCCTAACCCCACATGAAACCCTAACCCCACATGATACCCTAACCCCACATGAAACCCTAACCCCACATGATACCCTAACCCCACATGATACCCTAACCCCACATGGAACAGTAGATCCTCATCTCCCCCATACTGCACTGGGGGAAATGTCATATCAACATATAAATTACAACTCAAAAATGAAACAAAATACAACACCATGAAGCTTTACATGAAATAAAATATAATTATGATAATTACGAACGCTTCAAATAATGTTATTATCAACTCCACAACATGGTTCTGAGAACACTGGTATTCAGATAGCAAGAAGCTAACTTCCTCATGTCAATCTGAAAGTATCAACAGGTTAACAAGACCATCTGGCATAAATATTACAAAAACTCTTATACACTGCAGATGATGCAAAATATGATATATTCTGGTACAAGAGTAAGATAAAAAAGTATTATTTACCCATCTAAAGTAACGTTGGACCCACAATGGATTTCAACAGCTCTCCAGTGTAATTGCTTGCTCTCACTCTTACACACTGCTCATGCACAATCCTATGCACACATTATTTATGGTCTCTCTTAAAGGGACAATGCCATCTAGTGGATATTTAAGCAAAAAGGCCCGAGGGGGTGTGGTATATGGACAATATACCAAGGCTAAGGTCTGTTCTTAAGCACAACGCAACGAATAGTGCCTGGATACAGCCCTTAGCCGTGGTATATTGGCCATATACCACAAACCCCAGAGGTGCCTTATTGCTATAATAAACTGGTTATCAACGTAATTAGAGCAGTAAAAATAAATGTTTTGTCATACCCTTGGTATACGTTCTGATTTACCACAGCTGTCAGCCAGTCAGCATTCAGGGCTTGAACCACCCAGTTAATAAAAATGAATTTTACCACATGGCTACAGTTACTTCTGATGGATGACATTTTAGAGCTGTGTACAGTTTAAAGAGCAGTTTGATCAGTTAAACTCTAATGCTACTCTCCATCTGTTTTCTACCTGTAGGTTTGTGTTCAACAGTCAATTTCCTCAAGACCAGATATGATCTGATGATGTCATCGATTATAACAGTATGAACTGTAAACAGAACAACAGTTTTTATAATTTTTGCCATTACCTTGCCATTGATATATGATAGTGTTTACTGAGTTTAATATCAATTAATGGAATTTCACACATGCTGAATGTTATGGTTTTGTAAGTTGACATTTATTTAGCTTTTGGTGGCTCATATGCTTTCCATTGTTATTGTTGATGGTCTTGTTTTTTTTGAAATATTACACATCTCTCTTTATTTCATTTTGTTAATTAAACAAGAGTCTAGTGCCTGTTTTTGTATAAAAGTGGATTTTGCAGTATTTAAAAAAATATATTGTATTTGACAAAATACCATGCTTTTTACATACAGGTGCATATATACTGTACGTGAATCTTTTCCATTTAAAATGTTGGTTTATACTTGGTTGGCCAACCTATTATAACAACTTTAACACTTAAGTTGGAACATGTATAGTTTGTTATTAACTAAATGAATGCATATTTTTATATACATACATACTGTCTATGTAAGTCTTTCAAATGTTGTATTTTTACAGTTGTTATAGGAGCTTAGATGAGTGTTCTACTATTAAAGATGAATGGAGAAGGTGTGTTTTATTTTGTATTAATTTTCATATATAAAATAAGAAGTGATAATTTCCCACATCGTTGTATTGCTTTCAAATAAAAATTTTATGTAAGGGCATATTCTTTTTACTGTCTCTATTGCCGAGATGAAACAATGCATTTAATAATAGAAAATTCCTATTAATTTATTATTATGTTAAGCAACACTTCCTCACAAAATCTCAATGCACCACAGTGCAGTCAGTCTTCTGTAAACCACATTCAGATTGACTTCTACTGATATGAACCCATACAGAAGTGTTCCATGTCTGTACTATTATGATGAGATAGAGAGAGGAAGGAATAAGAGGGCAGACCCAGTACACTGAGGGGTTATGTTGTTGCTATGTGACCAATGAACATATTCGTTTATATTGTCTGTAAGAAATTGGAACCTCCATTTGTGTGCGGACAATATTGTTGTATATTCTGTTGCGATTTCTGTTGACAAGGCTCTTTCAGAGCTACAATCTGACTTTTTTGCTTTGAAGAATTTGGGGCTTAACGCAGCTTAAACAAAAAACGTAAAAATGTATCTGATTATTTATGCGTATTTGATCATGCCCACATTGATCGTATCCCCGCTTATAAATATCTGGGTATCTGGATTGATGAAAAGCTATCTTTCAAAAAGCATATTGATGAGTTAGTTAAGACGTTAAGAATTAAAATGGGATTTCGTTATAGGAATAGGGCATGCCTTTCACTAAACAGCAGAAAACAGATCATTCAGTCAACATTCATGTTGGTTTTAGACTATGGCGATATCGTCTTCTGTATATGAATGCAGCTGCCACCGTATTGAAGCCATTGTACACAGTTTATCATAGCACACCACTCTTTATTACGGGCGATAGGTTCAGTACACATCACTGTATTCTGTATCAGAAAGTAGGCTGGCCCTCTGAAGGCTCGTAGATCAATGCACTGCTCTCTTTTTGTAGGTAAAGCCCTCTTGTTCAAACTTCCACCATACCTTAATTCATTGTTAAATTACAGACATACGAGTCACCAGACCCCATCACAGGAATGGCTAATTCTAGAGGTCCCGTTGATCCTTACAGAATTAGGAGATCTTTCTGGGCTATACTCTCCCCTGTCTCAGACTCCAGTAACTATGCTGCAATAGTCCATGTGCCAGGGGGCTAGGGTCAGTCTGTTATATCTGGTTTAATTCTCCGGTCTTATCTGGTGTCCTGTGTGAATTTAAGTATGCTCCCTGTAATTCTCTCTCTCTCCCGGAGGACCTGATCCCTAGAATCATGCCTCAGGACTACCTGGCCTGAAGACTCCTGGCTGTTCCCAGTCCACCTGGTTGTGCTGCTGCTCCAGTTTCAACTGTTATGCCTGTGGTTAGGGAACCCTGACCTGTTCACCGGATGTGCTACCTTTTCGACTCTCTCTCTCTCTCTCTCTCTCTCTCTCTCTCTCTCTCTCTCTCTCTCTCCCTCTCTGTCTCTCTCTCTCTCTCTCTCTATCACATCTGTTGTCTAGACCTCTGAATGCTCGGCTATGAAAAGCCAACTGACATTTGCTCTTGAAGTACTGACCTGTTGTATCCCTCTTCTGATATCTGCTGATGTAAAAAGGGATTTATAAATACATCTGATTGAATTAGTGAAATCTGCATTCAGTTGTTTGGGGGCCTGTGTATGGAATGATCTGCTCTCTGCACCTTGATGATCTGGTGACTCGAGGGCAGTTCTAAAATAAAGGTAAAACAATAATAAGAATTGTGGTCTACCAGAATGTGGAGTAGTTACAGTTACGAGCCTGTCCCTGTGGGTGGTGTAAGAAACCCCCAGATGTTTACCTGACTGTACCCACTAATGGTGAGTCTGTGACTGTGGAAACATACATGCCCCACCCACCTGAGGATCTGTCATTCCAGTCATCTATTTCCTGAGTTTGAGGGGTTCGATGGATTGATTACTTTCATTTTACTGCTCAGACTCTTTCATACTCGTGCTTCTGCCTGTCATTTTTTCCGGTTAACGTTTCAACCGTGGAAATGTGTCAAACACACTCCGGTAATGGATGAAATGGGCTCAATGGGATACAATGGCTTTCCATTGAATCTATAAGAATGCTAAAGCTTCATCAGGGATTTAACATACTGTCTCGACACTTATATCACAATAAAGACAAGAAAGATAACTTCATTTTGATCAGTGTTAACATTTTTCAATTCCACAAAAAGTTATAATTTAATACAGTTTCCATTTTTTCAATTAGATGAAATGAAAGCAACTTCGGAAAATGAACCCTTAAATTATAGTGATAGCATGTCTGACCTTGCAAATAATGTAAAATATGTTTAGATAGGTGTAATCTAGAGCCAAGCCTGTTGATTTTTTATCTGAGGGTATCCTGCTATTGACACACTTGTTGGATTCTGCAAGAGAATGTGACAACAAAAATAATTAAAGAGGCAGTCCAGAAAGTACAGGAAGGAAACACAGAGAAAGTGTTTGGTGGGTGAAGCTGTCACGTTCTGACCATAGAAAGATCTTATTTTCTATGGTAGAGTAGGTCAGGGCGTGACGGGGGTTTTTCTAGTTTAGTTTTTCCATGTTGTTATGTTCTAGTTTTGTATTTCTATGTTGGGTTTTGTTTGGGATGATCTCCAATTAGAGGCAGCTGGTCCTCGTTGTCTCTAATTGGAGATCATACTTAAGTAGGGTTTTTTTCTACCTGGGTTTGTGGGAGATTGTTTTTGAGATAGTGTGTGTTTACTCTGGGTCATGGTTTGTTGTTTTTTGTACGTTCAGATTATTGTGTATGTATTACATAGTTTCACAGTTCAATAAAAATGTGGAACGACACACACGCTGCACTTTGGTCCGCTCCTTTCGACGACAATCGTGACAGCAGTCCTGTTCCTCCCCTTTGTTACTTTATTCATATTCACTAATACAACTGGTGTATTTATGCAAATGAGGAACACATCATTGTTTTTATTTTAACACAAAAAACCAAAAGAACTGATACAATAATAAAATGTATATGTGAACGCATTATAAGAAGAAAAAAAACAGACATTTGACAAATGTAATACTTTAATTCCCACCAAAACTTCACTGAACTGCATTCATTCTTTGTCCGTGTCAGTAAAGAATATTACGTGCTATAATTCAACAAAAAAACTTCACACACACACACACACACAATGAATGAACAACTGACACACTGACACACATCACATAAACAAACAAATCGAAGCACAGCCATAAACAACACAATAACAAAGACATATCTATGTAGACAGTATGTAACTAAAAGTGTCCCTCAGAATCATCTGACTAATGAACAAGTCAACCACCAAAATCCTGAGAAGAGTCAGCTAGCTGACTGTGGTTCTGACACATGCTCCTCCTATAGAAGTAGTGTATGTGTGTATGGAGGGGACAGCTGAAGCTGAGGCTAGCTGGGATACCAGTAGTCACCATAGCAAAGGTTTGAGGGGAGGCATCTATCTGTGCATGGTGGGTGTAAAAATGGAACTAACATCTGCACATTCTGATATCAAACCACAAGCTCTGATCTCATCTCAGATCTCTTTTCTCGTTCCATCCTCCTTTAATCCAATAAAGAGGAAGTAACCAGTGTGAGGCCAAGAAGTTGGTCAGAAAATAAAAACTCCATCAACCGTTAGTCTTTTTCCCTCAAAGTCTTTGTACATTTCTCTAAAGTCTTTTTCACTCTCTTTCTCTGTGTGACATTTTACATTTTAGTCATTTAGCAAACACTCTTATCCAGAGGGATTGCATACATTTCATGCATTTTTTTTGTTTTGTTTTTATACTGGCCCCGTGTGGGAATCGAACCCACAACCCTAGCGGTGCACACACCATGCTGGCATTGCAAACACCATGCTCTACCAACTGAGCCACAGGGAAGTTGACAGTAAAGAGACGCAAACAAATTGGTTTGTCCTCATATAGGAAGTAGAGGGGCTTGTTAGAAGAATTGTTGTTTAGAGATTGTCAGCAGGACAGAATTGAGAACACCTTGGTCTGTGTGCTACTCTGTAAGTACTGAGTTAGTGTTTGAGTATGAACACTAATTACCTGATTTTCTAAGCCTTGATGAAAAAAATGAATGAGACATAAAAAAAATGCAGATGCAGATGAGCTTAGTGATTTACATAAATTAACCTAAAACCCACACCAACACAAGGTTGTATTAACAATATTATACTTTTCATTTCATGTAGTGTACTTTTGGCCAGCTAATAGCCTAATGACTAATCAAGCAACATTTCGCTGTGACAAATGAAGATCCTACATCTGTATATGAAGTGAGAGAACCTGAGCTTGTATAGCAGATGCCATGCAAATCAAATCAAATCAAATCAAATTTCAAATCAGACCTGGTTAGTGTGGTGTTGTGGTGTGCATTTAACCAGGTCATCACTCAGGAAATAAAAAGTAGTGCTAACTCAGTCATTGCAAAATGTGCTGTCAATGCCAAGGAATGCAAAATGCTATATTTGTTGGATGTGTTCTAGTATCAAGTTGTGATTATTACAAATGGTTGAGAGCTCCTTCTCTACAGTTATAGTAAACTGTGCTAAGAGATTAATGAGTGGTTATTTAGTTTTTGGTCTCTGTACTCTCTCTGTATGCAGAACATGGAAAGTCAGTGGCCATTTAAAGCTGCAGTCCGTAATTCCAACTACCACAAAACGTTCACCCTGTCACTTGTTGTGGTATACAGGGTGCAGGTAGCCGAGAGTTTAAAGCGTTGGCCCAGTAATCAAAAGGTTGCTGATTGGAATTTCAGAGCCGACTAGGTCAAAAATCTTTCCACGTGCTCTTGAGAAAGCCACTTAACCCTAATTGTTCCTGTAATTCTCTCTGGATAAGAGTGTAAAATGTATGGGGCTAGAGAAGTTCATTCATCTACATACACTGACATTAGCTAACAAATGTTGTCATAAAATAACTGTATATTTTCAGTAATGTTGGGATAAGACAGTTGTACTTAAGGTAATGAGGCAATTAAAAAATACTCTTAAAAATGAATTGCTATGATTCATTTAAAAGTTCAAGATTGCCCCTTTAAAATAAAGTACAGGACAGATTTGGTAATCAGTAACATGAATTTGGCATGTTGTTATTTATTTCAAGCTAATATTGGTGCAATGTGACTTTGTTGTAGTGCTGAATACACACATCAACTCTGGATGCTCTGAAGATGATGATGGTAGATATTTGTTCACTTCATCAAGCCTCCGTCTCTTAATAAAGTCGCACACCGAATCAGCGTATTCGTCAACGTTGTTGATGGCTGCAATGCGGAACATATCCCAGTCCACGTGATCGAAGCAGTCTTGAAGCGTGCAATCCGATTGGTCGGACCAGCGTTGAACAGACCTGAGGGCAGGAGCTTCCTGTTTTAGTTTCTGTCTATAGGCTGGAAGCAACAAAATGGAGTCGTGGTCAGCTTTTCTGAAGGGAAGGCGGGGGAGGGCCTTATATGCGTCGCGGTAGTTAGAATAATAGTGGTCTAGGGTTTTGCCAGCCCTAGTAGCACAATCGATATGCTGATAGAATTTGGCGAACCTTGTTTTCAGATTAGCCTTGTTAAAATCCCTGGCTACAATAAATGCAGCCTCAGGATATGTGGTTTCCAGTTTACATAGAGTCCAATGAAGTTCTTTCAGGGCCGTCGATGTGTCTGCTTGGGGGGAATATACACGACTGTGATTATGATCGAAGAGAATTCTCTTGGTAGATAATGCGGTCGACATTTGATTGTGAGGAATTCTAAGTCAGGTGAACAAAAGGACTTCAGTTCCTGTATGTTGTTATGAACACACCACGTCTCGTTAATCATAAGGCATACACCCCCACCCTTCTTCTTACCAGAGAGATGCTTGTTTCTGTCGGCGCGATGCGTGAAGAAACCAGGTGGCTGTACCGACTCAGATAGCATGTCTCGAGTGAGCCATGTTTCCGTGAAACAAAGAACGTTACAGTCTCAGATGTCTCTCTGGAATGCTACCCTTGCACGGATTTCGTCTACCTTGTTGTCAAGAGACTGGACGTTGGCGAGTAGTATGCTCGGGAGCGGTGCGCGATGTGCCCGCTCCGTCTGCCCCTTCTACGTCGTCGTTGTTTTGGGTAGCCGACTGGGATCCGATCCATTGTCCTGGGTGGTAGGCCAAACAGAGGATCCGCTCCGGGGAAGTCGTATTCCTGGTCGTAATGTTGGTGAGTTGACGTTGCTCTTATATCCAATAGTACCTCCCGGCTGTACGTAATAAAACCTAAGATTACCTGGGGAAACAAAGTAAGAAATAACACATTAAAAAGCTAAATACTGCATAGTTTCTTAGGAACGCGAAGCGAGGCGGCCATCTTTGTCGGCGCCGGAAGTAGTTGTCAGTAGTTGACTCAGAGAGAGAAAGATAATAGTTGAACGGTTTTGAACAAATGAAAAATATAAATGCAACATATAAAGTGTTGGTCCCATGTTTCATGAGCTGAAATAAAATATCCCTGAAATGTCCCATATGCACAAAAAGCTTATTTCTCTTAAATATTGTGCACAGATGTGTTTACATCCCTGTAAGTGAGCATTTCTCTTTTTGGCCAAAATAATCCATCCACCTGACAGGCGTGGCATAACAAGAAGCTAATTAAACAGCATGATTATTACACAGGTGCAACTTGTACTGGGGACAATAAAAGGACACTCTAAAATGTGCAGTTTTGTCACACAACACAATGCTACAGATGTCTCAAGTTTTTAGGGAGCGTGCAATTTCCATGCTGACTGCAGGAATGTCCACCAGAGTTGTTGCCAGATAATTGAATGTTAATTTATTTTCAATAAGCCACCTCCATCTTTTTAGAGAATTTGTCAGTACATTCAACCGGCCTCACAACCGCAGACAATGTAATTGGCGTCATATGGGCAAGTGGTTTGCTGATGCCAACGTTGTGAACAGAGTGCCCCATTGTGGCGGTGGGGTTATTGTATGAGCAGGCATAAGCTATGACAATGGACACATTGGATTTTATCGACGTCAATTTGAATGCGCGGAGATACCGTGACGAGATCCTGAGGCCAATTGTGAGGCCCATTTATTTGAAGGTGTCTGTGACAGACAGAAACATATATGAATTCCAAGTCATGTGAAATCCATAGATTAGGGACGAATGAATTGATTTCAATTGACTGATTTCCTCATATGAACTGTAACTCAGTAAAATCTTAAAAATTGTTGCATGTTGCATTTATATTTTTGTTCAGTATATATTTCGTAGTATATATTTTCACTTTCACTTACTTAGCTAGCATCGAATGCAGCTAGCTAGTTTAGCCTACTCAAACACCCTATACAGATAGGGATGATATGTTAGCTAGCTGGCTACGGCTATCCAACACTGGAACTCTTCCAAGTTATGGTAAGCTTTTGGTTTTATTCATTTTTTGCCATTAGGGCCCGCCGGTGTAACTGCTAAAGTCCTTGCTGTTGACTGTACACTGTACTGCAAGATTATAGCGGGTTTACTAGCACGTTAGATCTGGTAGCTATGTTGACTATGACGTGACAATGATGTAGGCTGTGTGTAATGGTTAGCGTTCATGATGTGAAGGTTTGGGTTGGAAAGGTTTTATCGTCTCGTCACAGACAGCTGATGTGTTTTGCACTGAAGTCCCCAGCCATGGGAAAAGGTGAGAGGAGGAGAGTGCATAGATGGATGCAAGAAGGAATTATATGTACAACAAGCTGTTTGTATGTGGCTGCTATGAAAGTGAACTGTGCTTGCATGTGATTCTGTTTCCTATATGGAAGCAAATGGAACGATACAGGGATAAACATATCTGAATTTGTCCAATAGAAACTCTTGTTTGCAACTGTTGGACTAATGATTACACCCTACATCAGCAGGCAAGAGTGTGCAAGGGGAAAATTTGAGTATCATGTAGTAGCCTAAACCTATCAATGTTACATTGAGCAAAAATAAATAATAGAAAAAATAACAATATGGTGATGGGGTAGTTGGATGGGCTATTTACAGATGGGCTATGTACAGGTGCAGTGATCTGTGAGCTGCTCTGACAGCTGGTGTTTAAAGCTAGTGAGGGAGATATGAGTCTCCAGCTTCAGTGATTTTTGCAGCTAGTTCCTGTCATTGGCAGCAGAGAACTGTAAGGAAAGGCGGCCGAAGGAGGAATTGGCTTTGGGGTGACCAGTGATTGTCAGTTAAGTACAGATGTAAGATCTTAATTTCAGCCAGTTTGCTTGCATTTTTTGTTAGGGCAATTCAACAAACGTTGCCTGAGGATAACTGGAGGCTTCTGAGACTGCTGAGGGGAGGACGGCTCATATTAATGTCTGGAACGGAGCAAATGGAATGTCATGTAATTGATACCATTCCACTAATTCCACTCCAGCCATTTCCAGGGTGGACTAGATTAGTTGAAACGCGTTGCAGTTTTGCATCCTGATGCACTATGCTGACTGTTCCTACATCTATTCTTATGGAAATATATTCTGTTAATAGTTCACTGAAGTGTATTGCAATGCGCTGGCTGCCTACTCATCTTCTTTTTTGGATTAATTGCCATTTAGGGGCCTACCTTCCCACTGCCCTCATCTCACTGGCAAATCAAGACAACAATTTTTAAGCGAATATTGCAAACTTTAGGATACTTTTTAAACCTCAAATACACACGTTTGCATTTCCTGCAACAACAGGGTGGTCAAATTAAGATACAGCATCTGTATCATTCATCATAGATGGTTAACATAATATATATTCAAATGCTTTATAATAATAATACATTTCATAATGACAATTTGACTTTTTTTCTTTTGTGTTATTGACTGTACTTTTGTTTATGTGTAACTCTGTGTTGTTGTTTTTGTTGCACTGCTTTGCTTTATCATGGCCAGGTCGCGGTTGTAAATGAGAACTTGTTCTCAACTGGCCTACCTGGTTAAATAAAGGTGAAATAAAAAAAAAATATTAAAACATTTAAAATTTGTAGGCTCTCTTGTAGCCTGATACTCACAGATGTTTAATTTAGTTTAATTAGTTCTGTATTCCAGTAAGACAACAGTGTTGCTGTGTCCACTGCTTTTACAGAAAGAGGAAGTTGAGTCAAGATTAACATAACATCAGATGATAATTTAGTCTGTTTCCCTTTAAGGATCTGTAACTTTCTAATTCTGACAAAGCTACATTTGTGTCACAGCCACAGGAACTGTAGGGTTCCGGTCCGTAAGCAACGCAGCAGCTCAGAATGGAGAACACTTCACTTGATATGCTGCTCTGTGAGTATTACATTATGATGAATGTATTTATCTGTATTTATGAATGTTGTTAGCTAATTATTTCCTTTATTGGACTAGACATTTATTTATAGAATATCAAGTATGTCATACATGCACAATAAATGTGGCAACAGATGATGATGTTGTTTGGTTACACTGTGTTTACCCATTATAGAGCATTTACATTGACATTTTAGTCATTTAGCAGATGCTCTTATCCAGAGTGACTTACAGTTAATGCATTCATCTTGAGATAACTAGATGGGCCAACCACATATCACAGTCATAGCGAGTACATTTTTCCTCAATAAAGTAGCTATCAGCAAAGTCAGAGCTAGTAAGAGGGGAAAAAGTCAAGTGTGAGTGTTGGAGTTGTTGGTCATTGCAGCTTTTAATCAGGTTGTATATGAGCCTGAGAAACATTAGGAATCTATAGTTTTATATCAGATATGGCCTCACCATCTGTTTAAAACACTGTTGCTACTCACTGTTTATTATCTATGCATAGTCACTTCACTTCTACTGTACCTACAGTACATGTACAAATTACCTCGACTAACCTGAGTCCCTGCACATTGACTCGGTACCGGTACCCCCTGTATATAGCCTCGTTATTGTGTTACTTTTTTATAATTTTTCTTTCTTAAACTGCACTATTGGTTAAGGGCTTGTAAGTAAGCATTTCACGGTAAGCTCTACACTTGTTGTATTCGGTGCATGTGACAAATAAAGTTTGATTTGATTTGAGATCCATACTACATACACAAAAGTATGTGGACACCACTTCAAATTACTGGATTCTGCTATTTCAGTCACACCTGTTGCTGACAGATGTATAAAATCAAGCACACAGCCATGCAGTCTCCATAGACAAACCTTGGCAGTAGAATGGCCTAACTGAAGAGCTCAGTGACTTCCAACATGGCAGCGTCATAGGATGCCACCTTTCCAATAAGTGCTGTTATTTTGAAGTGGAAACCTCTTGGAGCAACAACGGCTCAGCTGAGAAGTAGTAGGCCACACAAACTTACAGAATGGGACAGCCGAGTGCTGAAGTCCTCGGTTGCAACACTCACTACTGAGTTCCAAACTGCCTCTGGAATCAACTTCAGCAAAATCACTGTTCCTCGGGAGCTTCATAAAATAGGTTTCCATGGCCAAGCAGCCGCACACAAGCCTAAGATCACCATGCGCAATGCCAAGCATCGGCTGAAGTGGTGTAAAGCTCGCCACCGTTAGACTCTGGAGCAGTGAAGCGCATTTTCTGGAGTGATGAATCACGCTTCACCATCTGGTAGTCCGACGGACAAATATTGGTTTGGCAGATACCAGGGGAACGCTACCTGCCCGAATGCATAGTGCCAACTGCAAAGTTTGGTGGAGGAGGAATAACGGTCATGGTTCACGCTAGGGCCCTTAGTTCCAGTGAAGGGAAATCTTAACGCTACAGCATACAATGACATTCTAATTGATTCTGTGCATCCAACTTAGTGGCAACAGTTTGGGTAAGGCCCTTTACTGTTTCAACATGACAATGCCCCCATGCACAAAAATGTTCACTTTGAAATTTCAGACTTGATTTGCCCTAACGAAAAATGAATCAACCCATTTTTACATTTACATTTCAGTCATTTAGCAGACGCTCTTATCCAGAGCGACTTACAGTAGTGAATGCATACATTTCCTACATTTTTTTTGCTGTGCTGGCCCCCCGTGGGAATCGAACCCACAACCCTGGTGTTGCAAACACCATGCTCTACCAACTGAGCTACAGAGAAGGCCGAACCCCAACAACAATGTCCGTTAAATATTATCCACATAATAATTCACATTTCCTGTTGATGCAGGATCAACGTCTTGCTGTAAGAAACTAGTCAAATTAAGAAACAATAAAGATCCATGTGTATATGTACACCAGTGGCGGTCGATGCTGTTGAAGATGAGGGAGGATTATCTTATTTTTCTTTTACGAACATGGCCTTATTTCTATTACAGCATATTGGATGACTGTCATTCATATTCCATTCACCCAGTTCAATGTAACATTGATAGGTTTAGGCTACTACATGACACTCAAATTTCCCCTATAGCTATCATGAGGTTGCTACAACCTAGCCTATGAATGAAAGTTTACAACGTAGGGACATACAGGTCAAGAGAGTGACACATGGGTGCATACAGGTTGACATACAGTGACACATGGACAAACAATGACACATTCAATACCACCTTGCACACTCTGCCTGCATCTCAATCCCATAGAAAAGTTGTGGGCAGAACTGAAAAGGCGTGTGCAGGCAAGGAGGCCTACAAACCTGACTCAGTTACACCAGCTCTGTCAGGAGGAATGGGCCAAAATTCACCCAACTTATTGAGGGAAGCTTGTGGAAGGCTACCCGAATGGTTTGACCCAAGTTAAACAATTTAAAGGCAATGCTACCAAATACTAATTGAGTGTACGTAACCTTCTGACCCACTGGGAATGTGATGAAAGAAATAAAAGCTGATATAAATCATTCTCTCTACTATTATTCTGACATGTCACATTCTTCAAATAAAGTGGTGATCCTAACTGACCTAAGACAGGGAATTCTTACTAGGATTAAATGTCAGGAATTGTGAAAAACTAAGTTTAAATATATTTGGCTAAGGTGTATGTAAACTTCGACTTCAACTGTATATAGCCATAATATGACATTTGAAATATCTCTATTCCTTTGGAACTTTTGTGAGTGTAATGTTTACTGTTTTTTTTGTATTGTTTATTTCACTTTTGTTTATAATCTATTTCACTTGCATTGGCAATGAAAACATGTTTCCCATGCCAAACAAGCCCTCTGAATTTAAATGAATTGAGAGAGAGATGGAAAGATAGAGAGACTGAGAGGGAGATAATAAAGTATGATAACTGTGTACGTGCAGTTCTGCAGAGAGTTTGCATGAGTTCTCCGGCATGCTCGTAGGTCAGTGTGGATGAGGTACATGAAAAACCTTCCCACTTGTGTGTTTTCAGGAGGAAGTGGTTTCTTGGTTACTGACAAAGTCACCCCTTCTACATTTCAAGTAAGATGTTGTTGTATTGTAACTTCCTGTGACTTGTGGTCTCCATAGCGACCTGCTTCTGTCTCTCAGGAGCAGTGACCATAGACATCCTATTAAATTACTAGAGGGGTTAAAGTTCCAAAATGGGGCAAAATAGCAGCCATATTGTTCAGGAAGAAATCCAAACCAGTCTAATTGGAATGAATAGCAGTAGAGACATAATCCTGATTTTACTTATGCAGGAAAATAAAAGTAAGGCATGTAATATATCAAAAATTGTGTAAAAGAAACTAAACTATTGTCATATAAGTATAAATACACTTTTTACGGGTTTTATACCAATTGTCTATACAAATAGCCTCTAAAATATACACAGAGTATCCAAAACATTAAGAACACCTGCTCTTTCCATGACATTGACTGACCAGGTGAATCCAAGTGAAAGCTATGATCCCTCACTGATGTCACTTGTTAAATCCACTTCAATCAGTGTTGATGAAGGGTTGGAGACAGGTTAAATAAGGATGTTTCAGCCTTTACATAATTGAGCCATGGATTGAGGTGAACGAGCAAGACAAAAGATTGAAGTGCCTTTGAATGGGGTATGATAGTAGGTGCCAGACATGTCAAGAACTGCAACTCTTCTGTGTTTTTCATGCTCAACAGTGTCCAGTGTGTATCAAGAATGGTCCACCACCCAAAGAACATCCAGCAAACTTGACACAACTGTGGGAAGCATTGGAGTCAACATGGGCCAGCAACCATGGAAGAACCCTTTTGACACCTTGCCCCGACAAATTGAGGCTGTTCTGAGGGCAAAAGGGGGAAAGAGGGGTGCAACTCAATATTAGGAAGGTGTTCCTAATGTATAGTATACTCAGTGTATGTGAACAGACCATAAATGCAAACATTTGTGTATTCTTGTAAACCTGTCACCTTGTTATGATACAGTATTACAACTTGTCTAAGTCCTATCATCTAATGATTTCAGACAGTTTATGGCTGTGGATTGACTGGATTGTTTGAATGGAATGTTGGAATATTGGCAGTTATTTTTGCATTTTTATGGAATCATTCCTCTAAAACTGGCTGGCTAGCTAACAAACAAAGTGCAGATAAATTCATCAAATTCATTATTATACACAGTATCTTATCACAGAACTGGCGAACCATGATTGAGCAACTCCCTAACTAAAATGGCTGACATTATCACATCATAAGAAGGTTCATGTCCATTCTAGTATTTTAATTCCTAATAATATGCCAGTTAATATCACCTCCCCTGTCTGATATCTTAAAACCTGTTTGGGCTAGGGGGCAGTATTGAGAATTTTGGAAAAAATATGTGCCCATTTTTAACTGCCTCCTACACCAACTCAGAAGCTAGAATATGCATGGATGTTTGGATAGAAAACACCCTAAAGTTTCTAAAACTGTTTGAATGGTGTCTGTGAGTATAACAGAACTCCTATGGCAGGCAAAAACCTGACAAGGTTTCATGCAGGAAGTGGCCTGTCTGACAAGGAGTCGTGCGTCTTGCATCTGTTTATTGAAGAGTAAGGATCTTAGCTGTAACGTGACAATTCCCAGGGCTCCAATAGGCTCTCAGAACCCGGGAAAATCATGAACGATGACGAGGCAGCCTCAGGCTGAAACCCATTATCGCCTTATCCAAGTGTCCCATTAGGTGACAATGGAATGAGGCGAGTGCGCGATTAGCCCCCGTGGAGTATTTTCATTAGGCTGTTTAGCTTATTGCAGATTCCCGGTTGGAATGTTATCGCTTTTCTACGAGATAAATTGCATAAAAATTGATTTTAAACAGCGGTTGACATGCTTCGAAGTACGGTAATGGAATATTTAGAATTTTTTTGTCACGTTCTGCGCCATGCGTACGACCGTGGTTTACCATTCTGATAGTGTCTAGAACGCACGATCAAAACGACGCTATTTGGATATAAAGATGGATTATTTGGGACCAAACCTACATTTGTTATTGAAGTAGAAGTCCTGGGAGTGCATTCTGACGAAGACAACAAAAGGTAATCAAACTTTTATAATAGTAAATCTGATATTGGTGAAGGCTAATCTTGCCGGGTGTCTAAATAGCTAGCCCTTGATGGCTGGGACATATCGAGTGCATAGAGGAGTAATGTATCTATAATTCTTAAAATAATTGTTATGCTTTTTGTGAACGTTTATCGTGAGTAATTTAGCAAACTGTTAGTAAATTCCCCGGAAGTTTGCGGGGGTATGCTTTTTCTGAACGTCACATGCTAATGTAAAAAGCTGTTTTTTGATATAAATATGAACTTGATTGAACAGACATGCATGTATTGTATAACATAATGTCCTAGGAGTGTCATCTGATGAAGATCATAAAAGGTTAGTGCTGCATTTAGCTGTGGTTTGGGTTTATGTGACATTATATGCTAGCTTGAAAAATGGGTGTCTGATTATTTCTGGCTGGGCACTCTCCTGACATAATCTAATGTTTTGCTTTCGTTGTAAAGCCTTTTTGAAATCGGACAGTGTGGTTAGATAAACGAGAGTCTTGTCTTTAAATAGCTGTAAAATAGTCATATGTTTGAGAAATTGAAGTAATAGTATTTCAAACGATTCAAAAATCGCGCCACTGGATACAAGTGGCTGTTACGTAGGTGGGACGAATTTCTCTGTGCCACAAAATCTATAGGTAGAAATGTCATGCTTCAGGTCATTGAAATGTACTGCAACTGGATAATCCCTGTCGTTTCTCCTGATTGAACTTTTATGTTCACTAATTTTCTGTTTGAGAGAGCGGGAGGTTTTACCGACATAGCACAGCCCACACGGACATTTAATAATGTAAATAACATGGGTGGTGGAACAGATAATAATGTCATTTATTTGGAACCGTTTTCCTGTTTTCCTGTGGCAGAAATATTCACACTTTATCATATTGTTGCACTGACCTGAAGCATGACATTTCTACCTTTAGATTTTGTGGCATAGAGAAAGTTAAGATATCAGACAGGGGAGGTGATATTAATAATACTCTGAGTAAAAGAGAATGTTTTGGGATTTTCACCCTCCAGACATTATTTCCAAAAGGTGTCACAGTATCTAACGAAGGTGGCGCCCCTCGGTCGGGCGGCGGTCGTCGTCGCCGGCCTATTAGCTGCCACCGATCGTTGTTTCTGTGTCTTTTGATTTTGTCTGTCTATCCCGCAACTGTTTCGTGTTTGTCATTAGTGTGGGGTTATTTAGTGTGTATTTTCAGTTGGGGTTCTCGTGCGGCATTGTTTATTTTCCACTCAGGACAGTTGTGAGTGTAAGCTGTTCTTTCGCTACTATTGTTCATTATATTGCCGGGCTGCGCCCTGAGCGTCTTTTTTCAGTTCGCTTATTTTGGGAATGTGTTTTCCCCGGGCGGACTTAATGATGAAATGCCTATGTATGTTATGTTGTGAATTTGAACATGAATTATGTGCCTATTGAAGATTACTCTGATGTTTTCGTACGATGTACCCAATGACTAATGAAAACTTGCTACGTCCTCATTGTGGTTTTACAGACGTGTTTAATACGTCTTATTTATACACTTTTGTAATATTTATGAAATGCATATTGTTATATTTGGTAGCACTTACTTGTTTTTCCTTCGCCTCCAACCCCCTTCGATGTGTGGAACAGATGTGGGTGGGGCTAGGTCTACATAAGGGTGCAAATGTAAAAAAAATCACAAAAGCTCTGACGAAGGCCGTGAGGTCGATACATAAAGCTTATTAAATATCAGTGATACTATTAAGAGCAGTGTGCGGTTTCCTTTTTCCTTCATCCTGTTCAATTGTTGCCATGCACCTGCAAATAAGATTGCCCAGATGTGCGAGTGCCTTTTGAATTTAGTAGTTAGGATCAACGAAAGTATATGGCAAAGCAATAAGACAATAATTAGTCTGGGCATATATAAGAATAAAGCTTGCTGCTGAAGAAAGTGTATATTTTCTCTGAAAGCAGCTGACTTTGTGACAGGAGGTGTACTGGGCTGCAGCACAAAGGTGCATGACATGAAAATAGAGCATAGGATCATAAACAATTTGAATAGAGGTACATTAACTCAAGGAGACATGCTCTTTCCACCTTGTCCATCACTCTGAAGCCCCTCCCTTTCTTTGGTCAGCTGATTTTACAGAATAGGCCTGTATCCTGTATTCTCACCACCAGCAGTATTTACCAAGGCACTGCTTTAGCTGACTTGGTTCTGGGTTTTCATAAGAGACAACAAAACAAGTCCTTCTCTAAGGTAGTTCTTCCCAAATGTTACCAAAGAACATTGGAAAAGCAGGTAAATGTGCCTAGACTGATATCATATCATTGTAGTTTATTGATGCATGGGATAAACACTGCATGTTATCATGTGAAGCAATGACATTTGGCATTTATCTTTTTTTTATGTACATATATCCAAATGTTTTTTGAGAATATGTTAACCACAAAACTATCTTTGTTTCATTGTTGCCCTTTATAGTTTTAGAGGTAAATCATATCTTTGTAATCACAAGTTCTGTCACCACCTGTCACGAGTCTATACACTTCTTGCCTACAACCATTGAAACATGTCTGACCTTGTTGACTCACTAATAAAGTGTATTCATTTTCAATATATTAGTCATTATATGACCTTTATTGAGCTCTGTGACCTCTTAGTTTATGCCTACAGCATCAGCATTGATTATGACAAATATGAACTTCATAGGACCAATGAAACAGAATTAGAGCTCTTTGTCTTCTGTAGGGGCTAAATGTTCCAGTTAACAACATTGGAAGTTGCCCTACATCCCATGGTGTATAGACAAGTTCAACATGCAACAAAAAAAGTGTCCGAAGCTCCACTTGTGCAAAAATAGTAACATTTCAACATTTCTTTTATGAAACTGAGATTGACATAACATGTTGGCCATTTGTTCTCTTACGGGTATGAAGTCCAAAAAACTAAACAATCGAATAACAAAAAGCATTAAACAGGTGTGGTCAAAAACTGTTTGCTGCTGTGCCTAGAGCTTAGTTGGCCCATATTACCAACCCCCTATATGGCAATAAGGAAAGGGTCTCTGGGAGAAAAGGGGGTGTGACTAGCTGAGACTCCATATTGCCAATTTAACACAAACACAAGTTATTTTCATAATTCCTCACTTTCATAATACATTCATAATCACAATATAAATAGCAATATGGCATGATGATATATTCTAAATGGGACAAAACAATTAAAATAGCACACCTAAAGAATAGAGAATTTGGCTCCAAATGCCTCTACTGAAGAAATCTCCTTTATTTTGGGGGAAACCTGCCAACTATCCGGCACCCTCAACTGAAGAAATGAGCTCTCTTCTCTGAAATCAACTGACTTGGTGAGGAGGGAAGTTCAGTATTGGAGGGGTGAGGTGAGGTGGGAGGAGAATGCTGGGCTGTTCCACTATAAGACCAGCAACACACATCACATCTTTCTCCTCCTTCTCTATTCTTCTGACTGCAGAACTGAAACAAACCATCTCCAGGAGCAGAGGTAAATTAAAAGGGATGAAAAGATGCTATGATTTTAATTAGTCTGAATCTCAAACCGAACACTTTGATCACTCGATATGCGTGTTCAAGAATCAATAGAGGCAATCTTAAACGCTAGTTGTCGAGTCACCGAATGGCATAGTGGAAGCATCTTTATTGAGATGTGCATCCTGTGCTTGTGGTGGAGAGTCGACTCTAAAATAATGTCAGAGTGTCAAGCTTAAATTCCACTAGGAATTGACTCCTCGACTCCTACGATTCAGTACTTGTGCAAAGGATGAGACTGAGTAGTTGCGTAAGCTACTTCAGAGAACACAAACTCTCGCATCTACCAGGCAGAGTCAGAACCGTGCATCCAGTAATACGAAGCTGTATCTCGCAATGCTTTATTTCAATGCTTTATTTTGCAATGTCTCGCAAGTTAACTAAAGTAGGGGCAATCAATGATTAGGCTATTCTACATACAAACTACTGAAGACTGAACACAGAAAGAGCAGGCGAGCCAGCGAGGGAGAGAGAGGAGGGGCAGACAGATAGTCGGACTCAAGCTCATAGGCTATATCTTGGTAATCAGTATCTCACAATGTCTTGTCTTCCAATGTCTCGTAAATTAATCAAAAGTATATTAAAATATAGATTAGACTATCAATGAGTATGGCTAAGCTATTCCAAAGCTTTTCTTTAGCTAATGGATAATAGTGTATTGATAGGCCATTTGGTCGTCAAGCATAACATTTCACGCAAAGATACGAGGTGTCTGTCTGCTGGCTGGCGGCAATAATGTAATTGTGCTACTTGTTCAGTAATTCATGTTGAAAAATCAAACTGCAGATTTGTAAAATACATTTTCGATGCAACATCATATTAATCAGCTACCAATATATTTTGTTTGAATACACAACTGTCTTAGCCTACCTGAACCTGCATGAACATAAGCCTTCCTCGCGCTCAGCTTGGATAGAAAGTTGTTGTGCATAAAACCAGTCTATTAAAGCCGAATAATACAGCCTAGTCTCAGAGCATTTGGTATTATTCTGTAAGTAAATCCGAGAAACTCAGTTTAGTATGATATGTTTAGTTTGGTATGGTTACATAAGTCCGATGTTTGCTTACGGCAAAAACGAAAGTAGGGTGGCTGGTTGGGTGGATCTGTAAGCATATAACACTAGTTCAAATCTCATCATGGACAACAAGTTCAGCAATCCAAAGGTTGCGAATCTCATCAAAAAGTTTGAATCTCATCATAGACAACATTTGCTAATTAGCAACCGTTTAACTACTTACTACTTTTTATCTAATTTGTAACAACTTAGCATGTTAGCTAACCCGTCCCTTAACCTTATCCATTTTAGCTAACCCTAACCTTAACCCTTTAACCTAACTCCTAAACTTAACCCTAACCCTTTGTAACATATTATACAAATTGTAATTCGTAACATATACAAAACGGGTGATGGACATCCACAAATTAATACATATCATACGAAACAACATATTATACTGAATGTAGTGTTTCAGATTTGCATATGTAATATTACAAAATGCTCTGAGACCAGTTTGAATAATAGTCAGTCCACTCTCAAAACACTAGCTTACTAGGGATTGTTTCTTTCTGCAGTGTAGCCTACAATCTATAGCTATATACCATATTTAGCTGCTATTTACTACACATCAAATAGACTAACAATAAGAAAAAAAGTAGTCGGCTTGAGGATAAATTCAGCCACTATTTATTGTTGAACTCGGCAGGTTTTCTCTGGCTAATAGTTTATACAAATGGTTTGGAATATTCAAGATGAATTAAATCAAATTAAATTATTTCCAACTTGAGAGACTCCCCTTTGTCACGTAAAAATCTTCCCAGCATGAAATAGTTCCCAATCGTTCTTATCATGTTCTGATTGTGATGTCCTGCTGTAAAATTTCTCTCAGCGTGAAAATGTTCCCAGTTCAATAATTGCACGCGCATCTCTTTATGTGGATGGCTGAGCTCGTGCGGATGACTCCCTCTCACACCCTCCCTCGACGTCGAAAAACTATTCTGTGGGCACGCGCATATGCTTCACACATCTGCCAATCAATGTTGGCCAGGAGTATTGACACTGACCCACCGGAAGCTTGTTGTAACGATGGTCGTACAAAGGGGACCAAGGCGCGGCGGGTAAACTGCTCATATTTTACTTTAATGAAAACACTTAATCAAAACAACAAAAACGACGTCAACAGTTCTGTCAGGTTACAAGGAACAAAACAGAAAACAACTACCCACAAAACCCAAAGGAAAAACAGGCTGCCTAAGTATGGCTTCCAATCAGATACAACGAAAGACACCTGCCTCTGATTGGAAACCATACCCGGCCAAAACATAGAAATAGAAATCTAGAAAAACCCCACATATAAACAGAAAACCCAAAACAACCACCTGTCACGCCCTGACCACTCTACTATGGCAAATTACCTCTTACAAGGGTCAGGACGTGACACTTGTTGAGGTGTGAGGTCAGCATATACAGTGAGGGAAAAAAGTATTTGATCCCCTGCTGATTTTGTACGTTTGCCACTGACAAAGAAATGATCAGTCTATAATTTTAATGGTAGGTTTATTTGAACAGTGAGAGACAGAACAACAACAAACAAATCCAGAAAAACGCATGTCAAAAATGTTATAAATTGATTAGCATTTTAATGAGGGAAATAAATATTTGACCCCTCTGCAAAACATGACTTAGTACTTGGTGGCAAAACCCTTGTTGGCAATCACAGCGGTAAGACGTTTCTTGTAGTTGGCCACCAGGTTTGCACACATCTCAGGAGGGATTTTGTCCCACTCCTCTTTGCAGATCTTCTCCAAGTCATTAAGGTTTCGAGGCTGACGTTTGGCAACTCGAATCTTCAGCTCCCTCCACAGATTTTCTATGGGATTAAGGTCTGGAGACTGGCTAGGCCACTCCAGGACCTTAATGTGCTTCTTCTTGAGCCACTCCTTTGTTGCCTTGGCCGTGTGTTTTGGGTCATTGTCATGCTGGAATACCCATCCACGACCCATTTTCAATGCCCTGGCTAAGGGAAGGAGGTTCTCACCCAAGATTTGAGGGTACATGGCCTCGTCCATCGTCCCTTTGATGCGGTGACGTTGTCCTGTCCCCTTAGCATAAAAACACCCCCAAAGCATAATGTTTCCACCTCCATGTTTGACAGTAGGGATGGTATTCTTGGGGTCATAGGCAGCATTCCTCCTCCTCCAAACACGGCGAGTAGAGTTGATGCCAAAGAGCTCCATTTTGGTCTCATCTGACCACAACACTTACACCCTGTTGTCCTCTGAATCATTCAGATGTTCATTGGCAAACTTCAGACGGGCATGTATATGTGCTTTCTTGAGCAAGGGGACCTTGCGGGCGCTGCAGGATTTCAGTCCTTCACGGCGTAGTGTGTTACCAATTGTTTTCTTGGTGACTATGGTCCCAGCTGCCTTGAGATCATTGACAAGATCCTCCCATGTAGTTCTGGGCTGATTCCTCACTGTTCTCATGATCATTGCAACTCCACGAGGTGAGATCTTGCATGGAGGCCCAGGCCGAGGGAGATTGACAGTTCTTTTGTGTTTTTTCCATTTGCGAATAATCGCACCAACTGTTGTCACCTTCTCACCAAGCTGCTTGGCGATGGTCTTGTAGCCCATTCCAGCCTTGTGTAGGTCTACAATCTTGTCCCTGACATCCTTGGAGAGCTCTTTGGTCTTGGCCATGGTGGAGAGTTTGGAATCTGATAGATTGATTGCTTCTGTGGACAGGTGTCTTTTATACAGGTAACAAGCTGAGATTAGGAGCACTCCCTTTAAGAGCGTGCTCCTAATCTCAGCTCGTTACCTGTATAAAAGACACATGGGAGCCAGAAATCTTTCTGATTGAGAGGGGGTCAAATACTTATTTCCCTCATTAAAATGCAAATCAATTTATAACATTTTTAACATGCGTTTTTCTGGATTTGTTTGTTTTTACTCTGTCTCTCGCTGTTCAAATAAACCTACCATTAAAATTATAGACTGATCATTTCTTTGTCAGTGGGCAAACGTAGAAAATCAGCAGGGGATCAAATACATTTTTCCCTCACTGTACCAGAAATAAGGGACTGTTGATATTGTAACCACACAACTTAAACGCCGGTTCACCAGTATTATCATAATTGCAAACCAGTTTTTTTCAAGCACTCAAGAAATGTTGTCTGCTAAACATGATAATCTGTTTGCATCTGCCAATTTATTGGCTGTCCAGTATTCAGAGGACCTGTCCTCAGAGCTTCCTATACAGTTATTCTCTTTCCCTTCTGCCCAGTTTCCCTGATGTTGCTATGGCAATCAAGCAATTTTGACCATCTCTGTAACTGTCGCTTCTGAAAAGAAATCGTTTTCTTAGTTGAAACTCATAAAAAGCTATAGAAGCATTAGGCTCTTGGTCTGATATGTGCCTTTAAACACCTGAGTAAGCTAGACTGACTTTTTGGATGCTTACTGTGTGCCAGTGAATTGAAGTTGAACACATTGCCAAAGGCATCAGTTTTATTAGGTCTAAATGTTAAAGTTGAACACATTGCCAAACATGTCAGTTTAATTAGGTCTAAATGTGCAATATAAAGTATTGTGCCTATAGCTTATTTTAATGAAACCCTGGCTGTTGATTTCCTAGGCAACAGATTACAAAGCAGGGCATCCCCGATTCCCCAGTGAGCTAAACCTTTTGGAACTGGCAAGTTCCCTTTCTCATCCATAAACGCTTCTCAAGTGCAAATACTGTTCAACAGCTCAAATCAGCATGATGGGGGACATTTTTATTAGGAGGGACATCTGCCATGGATTGCTAAAATAATGATTATGATCACACTTTCTCAATTGAAATCTTATTGGGACACCTGTACATTTGACAGCAAAGCACGAGTTATCAGTGTAGCCTATTGTCTAGACCAGTGATTCTCAAACCTCTCCTCGGGGACCCCCAGACGTTTCACAATGTTGTTGTAGCCCTAAACTAACTCACCTGAATCACCTAGTCAAGGGCTTGATGATTAGTTGTCAAGTTGAATCAGGTGTGCTAGCTCTGGAATAGATCAAATACATGGAACGGCTGGGGGGCCCCGAGGAGAGGTTTGAGAACGACTGGTCTAGACATGATGTTGAAATATCTTCATGCCTTGAATAAAAAAACTCCACTCCAGGCGTCCATCATAAGAGTAAATTGAATGAAAAATAAATAAATACTGATGGCAGTTTGGAAAATCTAATCCCGTGAGAATTGTCCTCTGAAATAAGACACATGCTTGGATAATAATTACATAACCCACGTCTCTAGTAATACTTGTCCTGTCTGAATAGGGCTATATATCACAGCAAAGAATAGCCTTATCGGCTTATGCCTATAGCTTTGGGACACAACATCGGGAGTCTGTGTATTGGTTGGTGGGTGGTGATGGAAAATTACCCTTCCACGATATAGCCGGCTTTCACAGACTCCTGATGTTGTGTCCCAAAGTAGCCAGCAGATCCGATCCACTTGCTCAAAGATGCACTAGGGCTGGACAACATTCCTGTGTAGATTAAGACACTGCAGAGCCGGCGCGGGATATGGCTCCTAAAACGTACCTCAATCCAGGGATGAGCAATATCTACTCAAAATTGTCCCATTAGCCCAACTGTTACACAGATAATTTTGTATTTATTTTATTTAACCTTTATTTAACCAGGTAAGTCAATTAAAAACAATTTCTTATTTACAATGACGGCCTAGCTAGAGGCAAAAGGCTGGGATTTTTTTATATAAACTAATAAAAAGCCTATTTTGTTTGAATATTTATATTTAACATTTTTTACATTTTAGTCATTTAGCAGACGCTCTTATCCACAGTGAGTGCATACATTTTCATATTGAAGGTGATGTGTAGGAACTAAAATATGTACGCAGCCTAGGAACTAAGAAATGTACGCAGCCTTGACAGATCACATGGGATGATGCAGCACAATATCTACACCGATATGGAAGCATCATGCTCATACCAGTCCTCACTAGAACAAAACATTTCTTCCTAGTAGGACTACGTTTCTTTGTGTATTGGGAGTAGAGTAAGAGTCGACTCTTTTGACTCCGAGCACAGGAGTCAGAGTCGACACCAAAAATAATGGAGATGTTCACCCCTGTGCCGACTCGGTGCCCTTGGTAGCTTCCTCCCAGCAATCTCAGTGTGTTGTTACCTAGCAACAACATAGTCACAACCAATGTTCCCTCTAAAGCTTACTACAAGCACTGCAATGTCGTTTTTCGTCACAAAATGGCTCCTGGTAATACGCTCCAGTTTTCAAGATACTTTTTTACTACCTGAAAATTGTGACACACCTTATCATTCCTTCTGCAGCTGTGGGGGCAGTGCTGTCACTTGGTTCCTGGATCTGATCTATAAGCTATATAGGCTATTCATCAAAGGAGTCTATTTTGCATTGATAACCAAATATAATCTCATTGACTGTTCAAACAGTAAACCAAACAACAGGAATCCACCCAAAATTGTATTTTGTTTAGAGGTAATAGCTAGTGATTGCAGGCTATTGTGAAATGGTAGAACCTGCTGTAGCTTACTAGCTAGCCATGTACATTTTTCTCTGTGACCAAAACATTATGAAATTCTATTTTTAAAAGACCTTCGCGTATTACTGTTTGTTGCTCTTGAGATGCCGTAGCCAGTATACTTCCTCAAAATAGTCTGAATTAATATGATAATGGGAGAAATCTGTAAAAAAAAAAATGCTGAAGAGGTCTTAGTTGTGTAATTTCACATTAAGATGTTTGGTGCAGTATTTCTCAAGTGAAAAATGTGCATGAAAAACGAGTTGTCTTTCATTGAATGACATTTTATTGAAGAATCTGTACTGTTGACCAATCACTGACGAAGGGACTTGGCTTGCCTCAAGAAAAAAAATGGTGTGCACGAACAGCCAAAACTATCAAAAAGGTCACAGAATTTCACCATAATATATACACAAACTGTTTCGGGTTGGGAAGCATGTGGACACCTTTAGGGTCCAAGTGTTCGGTTTGAGATTCAGCCTTTAAAGGCTTTCCAAACTCCAAGAATGTGTTGAGTTCTCACCGTTACTGAGATTGTTGATTAGTTTTATTGTTTCATATACAGTAGAACATTCCTCCGTTGAAATGCCATGTTCTCTGTCTACACAGATAACTCACCTGTCAACCTTATCTTCCTTGGGTGGATTACACAACTAAAGACCATCATGGCATGCAAGTAAGTGTCAACAGACTTCATTGTCATTGCAAATGTTATTGAATGTTTAAGGTTATTGACGGACACAATTATACATATTTGGGTATGGTTTCATGGGCCTAAATTAAGCCTACTCCCAGAGTAAAAACATTCCCAATCAAGAATAGCTCAGGCTTAATCTGAATTGGTGAAACCAGCCTTTAGTCCATTTAAAATCCATTTAATCCCATCGGTCACAATATTTAGATGAACATATTTGGGGGGACTTTACAGGCTTTAGAGAAGTTAAAGTTATTAAGTCATGTTATGCATTATTAAGGTGTCTTGTAATGACACAGGGTGAGACCCAGATGCAGACACGGGAGGCAGATGGTTATAGTCTCTGATATGTATTATAATCCAAGGGGCAGGCAAGAGACAGGTCATGGACAGGCAAAAGATCATAAACCAGGTCAGGGTCCAGGAGGTACAGAGTGGCAGGCAGGCTCGAGGTCAGGGCAGGCAGAATGGTCAGGCAGGCGGGCTCAGCGTCAGGGCAGGCAAAGGTCAGAACTGGGAGGACTGGAAAACAGAGACTTGGAAAAACAGGAACTCAGAAAATGACGCCGGCTGACTTGGCAACACAAGACAAACTGGCGACAGACAAACAGAGAAAACAGGAACAAATACACTGGAAATAATGGAGAAGATGGGCGACACCTGGAGGGGGGGGGGGGGTGGAGACAATCGCAAAGACAGGTGAAACAGATCAGGGTGTGACAGTCTAGCAGGATTCAGAGATGTTTCATATGATTTCTGAAAATGGCAACAAGACCAATGTGTACTTTTACTGATTTTTTTCTTAGAAAATATAATATTTAAAGGGTCTACACTGAGTTTACCAAACATTGAGAAAACCTTCCTAATATTGAGTTATTGAGTTACAGCGATGCTGGCCCATGTTGACTCCAATGCTTCCCATAGTTGTGTCAAGTTGGCTGGATGTCCTTCGGGTGGTGGACCATTCTTGATACACACGGGAAACTGTTGAGCGTAAGAAACCCAGCAGCGTTGCAGTTCTTGACACAAACCGGTGCGCCTGATACCTACTACAACAACCTGTTCAAAGGCACTTAAATCTGTTGTCTTGCCCATTCACCCTCTGAATGGCACACATACACAATCCATGTCTCAATTGTCTCAACACTGATTGCAGTGGATTTAACAAGTGACATAAATAAGGGATCATATATTTCACCTGGATTCACCTGATCAGTGTATGTCATGGAAAGAGCAGGTGTCCACAATGTTTTGTACACTGTGTATATAATATGATCAGTTCAATAAGGGGGACCAGAATGGACATTGTCGTGGACGAATCAGAATTAGTTGGGTAACATAGATAATTAAGATGTTTTATTAGTATAATATGCTTATTTGAGGTACTTGTGATTAGAAAGTGTCCATTGGACTCTGGTGTCTTTTCCGTTGCATGTCTACCTTAGCTGGGGCTCAGACACTTGGGGCCCAGAGAGGGGAGAGGTCAGACTTGTCATCATGGGAATGTGTCTTTACTTATTCTTAAACCATGTGAAGGGATGGCGTGATTAATGGGGAACCAATGACTTGGCTCCACAATGTCTGTGAGCAAGTCACTCCCTCCTTTTGTTTATTGTGGGGAGGATTATGGCAGTAAATGGACCCTTGTATGTCCTCTCTTAGATCTCACACTTATCCTGTGATAATATATGGCCTAGAGGCTCACTCTTCCCAGTGAGCCTGTCCAGGAGTGGGGTCAAGAGGGGGTTTGCTTGAGATGGAAGTATCTAGAGTTGACAATTGATATATGCCATTGGATGAAATAGTTCTGTTCAATACCGTACCAGGGAGGGACGGATCTAAGGAGACCAGATACTGGGCTATACCATTAATCCTGTTGACATAGCAGTTACTGTCTGATGTGTTTTATTGATATCTGTCATACAAAACTTAACCTTTGTGAACTGTTACTAAGTATCTGTGGTTTGTCAATGTACGTTGAAGGGGCTGTATCGTTGCTACAAAAGATCCCTGTAGCCATTCTGTAATCACCTCATTAAATTATTCATTCGAGAGAATGCATTATTGGGGGTCAAGAACATTTGCAAAAGTATCTTAATTAAGTATTAAAGATGTAGTTTAACTCGGACTGGTGTGTTTGTAACTCCTCATTTGGTAATGCGGAAATTAGCCACCACAACATGAAGACAAACAATTAGACAAAACAAATAAAAATGAGGTAAGACAAAACAACTTAAAGAAAAACAACCAAAACCATTGCAACATATATTGCATTATTTGGTAGTGAAGCAGTGATTGATTTCAATAAATAGAGATGTAGACAATTCATATTCATCTCAAGGGCCAGAAAACAAGAGCCACATAGCATTGTCCTGCTGAATGTCTTTCCTATCTCTCATTTGCAAGAACAAACACTGTTTAATAAGTTCCTGCACATTGGAAATAGCATGTGACCAGTTGGCCAGAGTTTCGGGTTTGGCCCCATACAATCTACACAGGACAATATTTGGTTCGAACCAGCTCCTCAGAATTTTGTTTTGCCTGCTGTTATAGCAGCCATAACAATTTGCCTCTCTTGATAAGTCAACGAAAATGCTAGGACTGTAACCCAATAGGAAAAGGGATGGGCAAACAGGGAAGCTCTTTCTTAGAATGACAATATGTCCTGGATGGGAATTGGTGAAATAAACTGAAATATCCACATAACATCATCCATTGTCTTATAACACTACCTGTGATCTGGCTGTAAGTGTTTGAAGGGTCTGAAATGCATCTTCTATGTAGAAAAACACCCATTCACTTCCATTCATTTTGCCACACAGTCATTTTGTGCAGAGTTTAGAAGTGGCCAACCTTACTTCTAATGGGTCCTGTGTGGCTTGTGAGCGTCATAGGGCAAAACAGGTGAGTGAGAACCTTTCAGAATAGGGTTATACGCTTTTCAGGATGGGGTCATAATAGTTTGTAGCTCAAACCGTTCATTACAACAGCACTGAACTCAGAGGGAGGAGATGAAATGGGGGCAGCATGCTGCCCGGGAGAGGTGGGAGGGGGGTTTAGGGCTGTTGTAAAGGGAATAGGTAAAGGGAATAGGTTAGGGATGGGAGTTAGGGAAAGGTAGGGATTTAGGATTGTGGTTTATGTGGGTAATGAGGGGGAGGGATGACGGCACGTCATTTACTGAGGAAGAACAATGATTCCAAGCACCACCCTCCTTTTGAAGCTTCCAGTCTGTTATTCAAACTCAATCAGCATGACAGAGTGATCTCCAGCCTTGTCCTCGTCAACACTCACACCTGTGTTAACGAGAGAATCACTGACATGATGTCAGCTGGTCCTTTTGTGGCAGGGCTGAAATGCAGTGGAAATGTTTTTGGGGGATTCAGTTCATTTGCATGGCAAAGAGGAACTTTGCAATTAATTGCAATCTATCTGATCACTCTTCATAACATTCTGGAATATATGCAAATTGCCATCATACAAACTGAGGCAGCAGACTTTGTGAAAATTTATATTTGTGTCATTCTCAAAACTTTTGGCCACGACTGTAGGCTATATTACATAGAAGTGTAGGCTACACTTACATGTACGTTTTATATGCATTATTATAATCATCCACTTCATCACATATGCATTATTTGAATCGAGCATCGAGGACCAGCCGTGAACAGTGTTTTTCTAACAGAAAATTCTTGACGCATGCCAAACCCACGTTCAATGTGCACTGTCGTTTTACGGTCAACCGCTTCAGCAGTGTGTGCCACCAGGAAGCTATGATGATAACGGTACATAACAGCTATTTGACAAGTCCTTAAGTATCTTCTGCTTTTTTTCTACAATGTACTATAAACGTAAGTGCTGTATAGACCTCCTTTATCTTTTTTTCGTTAAAGCACGTGTGTGAAACAGATGAGCAAAAACGTGGGATATTGTCATATATGCAAAGAAGCGTGCTGAATTTTGTCTAATGTTAGTAGCAGGAAGCCTTATCAATAATGCATCATGCAATATAGGCACTACACCTGAGACGGACCAAGTGGAATAGGTTGAAAATATCCCTCTGGTGGCCCAGTTTACCTATTTTATGAAATGCCATTGGAATTTGTTACAGTATATAATTACTGCCTCCTACTCAGGTTAGGATAGGGCTAAATGTTATGTCATGGGGACAGCTAACATGTAGTGTTTGATCACGTGCAACTACATCAATGATTTTAAGGCACATTTTAAGATGGAGAAACAGTTTAAACTTAAACATTTTCTAATGTTCTCAAGTATGGCTCCAATGAGAGGACTCAAAATAAATCAATAATGGTGAATGATTTGAATGATTTGAGTGATCTGCATGGGATATACATATCAGAAAAACAGATGAAAGTAAAGACAATCAATTTGTGAGAAAGACTGATGATGGGGAGAGAAGAAGGTATTATCCCTAGTACTAGGATTTCTAAGGAACCAGGCATCCACAATATTAAAATCTTACAAAAAAGGTCTTAATAACCTCTCTCGGGGAGGTGGGACGCTATCGTCCCACCCACGGTTCACACTATTCAACAGCCAGTGAAAAATCAGTGCGCCAAATTCAAAACCACAAAATGTCATAATTCAAAGTTCTCAAACATAGGACTATTTTACACCATTTTATAGATACACTTCTCCTGAATCGAACCACGTTGTCCGATTTCAAAAAGCAAAACATTAGATTATGTTAGAAAAGTACATAGACACAAATAACCACACAGCCATTTTCCAAGCAACTAGATGCATCACAAATACCCAAAACACAGCTAAATGAAGCACTAACCTTTGACGATCTTCATCAGATGACACTCCTAGGACATCATGTTACACAATACATGCATTTTTTGTTCGATCAAGTTCATATTTATATCCATAAACCCCATTTTACATTGGCGCGTGACGTTCACAAAATATTTTGCCTCCAATACTGCCGGTGAGCAGCACAACAATTTACAAAAATACTCGTCATAAACGTTGATAAAATATTAAACTGTCATTCAAAGAATTATAGATGAACATCTCCTTTATGCTAACGCTGTGACAGATTTCAAAAAAGCTTCAAGAGGAAAGCACACTTTGCAATAATCTGAGTAATGCGCTCAGAAAAATACACTAGGCAATATAGATACCCACCATTTTGGAGTCATCTAAAATATTGAATAGCATTAGAAATATTCACTTACCTTTGATGATCTTCATCAGAAAGCACTTCCAGGATTCCCAGGTCCACAATAAATGTTGCTTTGTTCGATAAAGTCCATAATTTATGTCCAAATAGCTCCTTGTTGTTAGCGCGTTCAGTTAGCTACTCCAAGTGTAGGAAGCGCGCGGAAAATGTCACAGCGAAAAGTTTAAAAAAGTTATATTTACGTTCGTTCAAACATGTCAAACGTTGTATAGCATCAATCTTTAGCATCATTCAACTTCCCCACCTCCTTGTTCGCTCTCTGTTCATCATAGACACCTCAAACAACTTTCTAAAGACGGTTGACATCTAGTGGAAGCCTTAGGAAGTGCAAAATGAACCCTAACTCACTGTGTGTTCGATTGGCAATGACTTGAAAGGACTACAAGCACCAGAATTCTCACTTCCTGGTTAGATTTTTCTCAGGTTTTTGCCTGCCATATGAGTTCTGTTATACTCACAGACATCATTCAAACAGTGTTAGAAATTTCAGAGTGTTTTCTATCCAAATCTACTAATAATAAGCATATTCTAGGTCCTGGGCCCGAGTAGTAGGCCGTTTAATTTGGGTACGTTTTTCATCCGGCTGTGAAAATACTGCCCCCTACCCTAGAGAGGTTTTAATATAGCTTGAAGGTGCCTGGTGTGCCGTAATGTCAGTATTAGTGGTATCAAAAGGTGAATCTACTGTCAGGTTAAAATCTCTCCCAAGAATAGTCACTGAGTCTGGAAAATCTAGCAATTTAAGCTTCCAAAACATTTGGCGCATAGATGGAAGACAGACATAATTTAGTACCATAAATAATAACAGAAGGATAACAATACTTACATCAGTATACCCAAACCTTCGCATTAAGCTTCCTCTTAATTACAGCCGTATGTTTAATAACTAAGGTTATCTGGTGTTTGCTTATGCCAACCCTTCCATTACATCTCATTGCAGTTAACATTCATTATCATGGAGGACTGATATGGCAGAGAGAGTTGGTTGACTAATCAAACCATCAACCAAGTCAGTCAGGTTGAATGCCATTAAATCTCTGTGTCAAACATAAACATATTCCACTGCAGAGTAAAAGTGCTGCAGTCATAATATAACCCAGTCTGTGCAAATCAAGACTCCAAGGAAAATAGGCAGGGAAGAAGCAAAAATGTAAATACATTTCAATCGAATGTATTATTTAATTAGATGAAATAGACCAACAAATGTAGGATACTTTATCTTATGTTAAATCCTAAAAATTAAAGTTGTTGAATCCCGCCTACAGATCTCTGAGCAAAATAAAAAGAAATGACGGCCCATACAGACAGAGTGAATATGACCACAATGCCCATTAAAATAAATTACATTGTTCATGATAAAGATGAAGTAGTTGATACATGCCATTCAAATAACTAAATTCCGGGGGACACATTATGGGAGGGCAAAACCTCAACTAAGACATTTGTGTCCCTAAGGTTGTGAGCATCATTCATATTGTAATGTAAGAGGATATGTATTGTTACAGTACAATTTAAGGTATAATGAAATACATACGGCATAAGAGTATAACACATGTTCATTTATTTCACATTTTAGGGACACATCATCAAAAATACAAGACACCATTGCAATAAGTACCCGTATCAATCAAGGACCTCCTGCAAGGTATCAGCTGGTAACAAAGAAACAGAATCTAGATGATGAAGTCCTGCTCAGAAGATGGACCTTTGGAGAGAGAGATCCTACCAAGGTCAACAAAACCATTCTGATAGTGGGAGAGACAGGAACAGGGAAGTCAACTCTGATCAATGGCATGGTCAATCATGTTCTAGGAGTAGAGTGGGAGGATAAAGTCTGGTTTGAGATCATTGAGGTAAAAGGAAGTCAAAGTGAAAGTCAAACTACAGCTATCACTATATATGAAGTCTTCGGGTGTGAGGGCCTGAGAGTCCCCTACTCTCTCACCATCATTGACACTCCTGGGTACGGAGACACCAGAGGGATCCAAGAAGACCAACTGATCGCTGGAAAACTGTTGGAGTTGTTTAGGTCTACAAATGGGATTCATCAACTTGATGCTGTGGGTTTAGTGGTGAAGGCAACTGAGAATCGACTCAATGACAGACAGAAGTACATCTTCGATGCAGTTTTGTCTTTATTTGGCAAAGACATGGAGAAAAACATTGTAGCCCTTATCACACACTCACTAGGGAGGCCCCCAAAGAACGCCCTTGAAGCTATTACAAGAGCAAATGTTCCCTGTGCCAAGAATGACAGGAATCAACCTGTTCATTTTGTGTTCAACAACTGTCAATGTGAAGTCTTTGATAAGGATGATGAGGATTATGAGGAGTATGTGTCTAGTCAGAAGACATCCTGGGACAAGGGAGCAAAGTCCATGGACAAGTTTTTCAACTATAAAATGGAACCAAAAAGTGTGAAGATGACTGAAGGAGTTCTGAGAGAACGCAAACAACTGGAGGCGTGTGTCAGCAACATACGCGAGCGGATTCACCTGATTGATCTGAAGCAGGATGAAATCAAGCAGACTCAAGAAGCACTCAATGAACACAAGAAAGACATGGAGGAAAACAAGAACTTTACATATACTGTTAAAGAGCCGTACAAAGAAAAGGTTCCTACAAAAGAGGGGAATGCAATTACCTGCTCAGTGTGTGAGGAGAACTGTCACTATCCAGGCTGCTGGTGGGTCAGTAATCTCTCATGGTGCAGTGCAATGAAGAAGAACCACTGCACTGTGTGTACTGGCAAATGTCACTACACCGATCATGTCAAAGAATATAAAATGTATGTTAGAAAGACCAGGCAGGTTACAAGGACATATGAGGAATTGAAAAAGAAGTATGAAATAGTTGAGCAAGAGAAAGGGAACGTGATCATCAGACTTCAGGCTGAGTTGGAGCAATTCACTCTCCAGAAGGCCACACTGGTGGAGGAATCATACCAGCACCTCATCAACCTGGATGAGATCGCTTTGAAGTCCCTCTCTCTGTCCACTACTCAGCATCTTGGCTTCCTGATTGACAAGATGAAAGAGACAGGAGACACAAAGAAGGTTCAGAAACTGGAGGAGATGAAGAAGAGACCTGAGGAACACAAGTTATCTTTAGATTACTTGAGTAAAATGTGGAATAATTTCCATGTAAAAAAATAACTTAGACATAGTAAAGCAAAGAAGATGTTGAAAAGAAAAAAAATGAAGTGCTGTTGTTATTCATGATTTTTCTATTCAATAAATACTTGACAAGAGTAGTAGGTTAAGGCCAAGTTCTCTGTGACATTTTAGAGACGCACTCTTATACACCCCTACACACACACATATGAAGAAGTTCCACTTCCACACACACACAGAGAACAAAGAGGAATGAACATTGACAGAGAATTGATATTGAAAGAAAATAAGAAAAGCAAATGTATTTGGACTGGAATTTATTAAGATAATAATTAAAGGTTAAATATGTTAAATAAATGCTGAAAGTATGGGGAAACATACAGTGGGGGGATATTAAAGGGGGATTGAAGTAATGCAGTAAAATAGTTAATATGATTATTCAGTTCTACCCACAGATTTTCTATGGGATTGACGTCAGGGCTTTGTGATGGCCACTCCAATACCTTGACTTTGTTGTCCTTAAGGCACTTTGCCACAACTTTGAAAGTATGCTTGGGGTCATTGTCCATTTGGAAGACCCATTTGCAACCAAGCTTTAACTTCCTGACCGATGTCGAGATGTTGCTTCAATATATCCACAAAATGTTCCTCCTCATGGTGCTATCTATTTTGTGAAGTGCACCAGTCCCTCCTGCAGCAAAGCAACCGCACAACATGATGCTGCCACCCCTGTGCTTCAACGTGTTTCCTTTCAAATGATACCAAGAATATGCATATCCTTTCTTCAGGGCCTGAGCTACAGGCAGTTAGATTTGGGTATGTGGTTTCAGGCGAAAATTGATAAGAAGGGGTGGGTCCTTTTGAGGTTGAGTGCTGCAGCTATCTAAAGAAACACAACAGAGGCCGTCTTTCTAAAATAAAGTTTATCTTGACAAAATTAACAGAGGAAAATTTGACTGAACATGAATTAGAGCCCACTAATTCATGTTCATCACAAAAAGAGGGCATTGGAAATCTCTTTCCAGGTTCTGACAAAAACCTAGTTCTGACATATTTTACATGACCTGCAATAACATAAATAATAATACGAGAAGGGAGAGGGACAAAGATAGTCTAATTTCACATTTAAATGTTCTTACTCGTTTCATTGCAGAGAAGTCCCTCTCATAATTAACGGACGACACTGGTACAGTCAGTGCAATTGCTGCCAGCTGGTTAAGGCAGGGGTAGAGCTGCTCCCACTCTTCAAACTGTGAGGCCAGCTTTCTCATTGTCGTCATCTCGTACAACCCCTGAAATACATGAAAAACAAAAGGATTTGGGCAACACCGGCCTAAAATTTTCACACTGAAGGCCCCCAGAATCTCCAGGTGTTGGAACCTCCGGTCTAGGCTGTCCTGGAGGCCAACAAGATATGTATCCATGACCTAATTACAGCACAAAACAGAAATAAGTGATTAATAGCTGTTTGTTTTAATTTATCCAACACACATGATGTAACATTGGTTTCATCACAGCATTTGAAAACAAATGTTTTTACCTCCTCTCTGAACCGAGCCCAGAACTGGCCTTCCTCCTCTCTCCTCTCTCCTTTCATCTACATATCTTTCTTCTCCTTCTCTCTGCTCTCCTCTCTCCTTTTCTCCTTCCATCTCCCCTCCTGGCTCTCTCCTCTCCTCTAGTCTATTCTGTCCCTCATACATCCCTACCTCACTCCCGGGATTATTCCTATTCTCTGTCTAGTAAAGTAAGCCATACACTTGTTATACAAACGATAACTTAAGCTTTTAAAGAGTTAGCTAACTAAAGAAAGTTTCAATTAATTTAGGCTGATTTGATGTTAGCTAGTTAAGTTAACGTTACCTGACACTCTTGTAGACTGCTCCCCCTTTCTCTTTCGCTGCTGTTGCTGGAAATATGTAATTAAACTCATCTGAGAAAAATCAAATTAAATTGAAGACAGATAAATGTAACTATCTTGCTTGCACTTGATACAGTTCCAAATTAACCAGTTAGCTAACTTGTAGACTAGTAATGTTAGCTTACCATGTTTCTATCATCAACATACTTGTGGATATTGGATAGCTAATTGCCGTTACAATTGTTTCAGCAATATTACAGATCTAAATTATGTTAGTATAGGTTTTAGGTTATAGCTAGCTTTTGTAGTTAACTAGTTGACTAGCTAACCTTAGTCAAACAAGCAAGCTAACATACCTTTCCTGCAGTTTCTCACGCAGGAGCACTCTGAGGTGATTCAAGTGAATTGTGTTTCGCACCGCGGAGCTTCTGTATTGCGCACTGGCCACTCTCCCACTGGTCCCTGGCTTGCCATTGCACACGCAGGTGCATTCTGAAGTAATTCAAGTGAATTGTGTTTTGTGCCGCAAAGCGTCTGTATCGAGCACTGGTCACTGGCACGCTGTGTTTCTTGAGTTGTAGGCTGCCCTCCACAGCTCACAGAGCTAAATAACCTTAAAAACTGTGTTGAACCCAGGCAGATGATCTATTTACCAAGAAAAGAGAATGTGCTTTACATAACTTTATTGAAACTATTTTTGGTAGAAATAGGATGTTTCTTTTGGTGTGGCGGCAATAATTCTGCCGTGGCGCAGCACCAAAGCTGTGCTTCTGAGAAAGGATGGTCCTCTCTTCCACATCCACTCCCCGCTGATGGTCTAGGCGTGTAGTAAAGGACATGTGATAGAGATAAGCTTGAGGAACAGATAGACCTGTATATTGTTTCACTTTGCTTCTGACTAACCTGGTCACACGGCATAAGACAAAGAGCCTCTGAGAAGTGACCACAGTTCTTCAGCCCATCCTGTTCTTTTACTATCTTCCAAGGGCACAGCTGTTGGGCGATGGAAGAGAACAGAGGCTGGCTTGGTAGAGAAAGGAGTAACAGAATTAACGTTATCAGTTGTTTGTGTGCTATAAGCTCACACACCCAATACACCTGGCCACAAGAGGAAAACAAGATAGCTTATATTGCCCTGATCTGCTGGAGAGGGGTGGAACCAACCATGACTAAGCAGTTCTTATCGCGTTTCAGGGAAGACCCAGATGCAGACAGTGTGGAAGTAGCAAAAGTTTATTATTAGAACAGGGGGCAGGCAAAATGACAGGTCAAGGGCAGGCAGAGGTCAGTAATCCAGGACATAGTCCAAAAGGTACAGAAAGGCAGGCAGTCTCCAGGTCAGGGCAGACAGCGGTCAATAATCCAGGGTAGTGTGACAAGGTACAGAACGGCAGGAAGGCTCAGGGTCAGGGCAGGCAGAATGGTCAAAACCCGGGAAAACTAGAAAACAGGAACTTTAGAAAAGACAGGTGCAAGGGGAAAACCACTGGTAGGCTTGACAAACAAAACAAACTGGCAACAGACAAACAGATAACACTGGGAATAATGGGGAAGATGGACGACACCTGGAGGGGGTGGAGACAATCACAAAGACTGGTGAAACAGACCAGGGCGTGACAGTTCTTGGGTTTTTATATAAACCCCTTGTGTCTCTGTATTATTCCAGTACTCACTCCATTCACTCTGTGTGCATGTAGTGACCTTGCTCCCTTATTAATAAGTGAATAAGGATTTAGTTTAAGTATAACTCTGACTTGTGTGATAAGATTGTCTCTCCTCATTTGATAATACAATAATAACCATCACATTTGGCGACGAGGATGGGATGTGAAACTTCACTTGGTGACCGCTCCTCATGACCTGGGTGAACCGTGCATGAGGGATCCCTCAAACTTGGGATCTCAGGGAGACCACTCTTCCTGAACGGAGCAGCTGGACCCACATAAGATCTGAGAGGGAGTGAGCCGAGTGGATACCATATCCCGAACATAGTAAAAAAAAAAAAATAGAGGAACAAATCACACAAAGTCAAGTTTTTTCAAAAAGCCTCTGTTACGTGGGCTCTGAGTGTGTATTCCTGTGTGAGGGGGGCACCTTGGAGGTGTAAGCAGAGCCGAGTCATGGGAGAGTAATCTGAGAGTTTGCAGACTCAAAGATACTCTGCCACTGGTCGGTTACAGAAGACTTAGAGCCGTCTTGACACTGAATTGATCACAGTGGGTATTGGTGCAGTCTGTAGGGGCGAGGGGCCAGGGTGACTGTGGGTTCTGTGTGGAGCACGGTACCTGGTGAAGTCCCATTGCATGAAAGACCTCTGTCTGATGGGTATGAGCCCCAGAAGACGTGAAATCCAATTATTTTAAGTGTGCTAGCCAGGTATGCCCTGGGTTACTATTGTTTGGTGTTATTGTTTGTGGGAACAAGGGACCAGAGTAGTTTTCTGTGTGAGGCACTTGACCTGGCAAAGTTCTATTAGACGAGGGACCAGGGTCTGGTGGTTTTCTGTGTGGGGCACTTGATCTGGCGAAGTGTAATTATAACGTGTAAGAATGAGTTATTTAAGGTTGTAAACAGGCATGCCCTGGGTTACTATTGTTAGATGTCGTTGTGAAAATGTTGCTATTCCTGGTAGGTGAGCCTATGGAACTGATCAGTAAGAGTAATGTCATGGTTGACTATAGTGAGGTGTAGTATACCAAATCAAATCAAATTTTATTGGTCACATACACATGGTTAGCAGATGTTAATGCGAGTGTAGCGAAATGCTTGTGCTTCTAGTTCCGACCGTGCAGTAATATCTAACAAGTAATCTAACAATATCACAACAACTACCTTATATACACACAAGTGTAAAGGAATGATTAAGAATATGTACATATAAATATATGGATGAGCGATAGCCGAACGGCATAGGCAAGATGCAGTAGATGGTATAGAGTACAGTATATATACATATGAGATGAGTAATGTAGGGTATGTAAACATTATATAAAGTGGCATTGTTTAAGTGACTAGTGATACATTTATTACATCCAATTATTAATTATTAAGGTGGCTAGAGATTGAGTCTGTATGTTGGCAGCAGCCACTCAATGTTAGTGATGGCTATTTAACAGTCTGATGGCCTTGAGATAGAAGCTGTTTTTCAGTCTCTCGGTCCCAGCTTTGATGCACCTGTACTGACCTCGCCTTCTGGATGATAGCGGGGTGAACAGGCAGTGGCTCGGGTGGTTGTTGTCCTTGATGATCCTTTTGGCCTTCCTGTGACATCGGGTGGTGTAGGTGTCCTGGAGGGCAGGTAGTTTGCCCCCGGTGATGCGTTGTGCAGACCTCACTACCCTCTGGAGAGCCTTACGGTTGTGGGCGGAGCAGTTGCCGTACCAGGCGGTGATGCAGCCCGACAGGATGCTCTTGATTGTGCATCTGTAAAGGTTTTGTGTTTTTGATGACAAGCCAAATTTCTTCAGCCTCCTGAGGTTGAAGAGGCACTGTTGCGCCTTCTTCACCACGTTTTCTGTGTGGACCATTTCAGTTTGTCCGTGATGTGTACGCCGAGGAACTTAAACTTTCCACCTTCTCCACTACTGTCCCGTCGATGGATAGGGGGGTGCTCCCTCTGCTGTTTCCTGAAGTCCACAATCATCTCCTTTGTTTTGTTGACGTTGAGTGCGAGGTTATTTTCCTGACACCACACTCCAAGGGCCCTCACCTCCTCCCTGTAGGCCATCTCGTCGTTGTTGGTAATCAAGCCTATCACTGTAGTGTCGTCTGCAAACTTGATGATTGAGTTGGAGGCGTGCATGGCCACGCAGTCATGGGTGAACAGGGAGTAAAGGAGAGGGCTGAGAACGCACCCTTGTGGGGTCCCAGTGTTGAGGATCAGCGGGGTGGAGATGTTGTTTCCTACCCTCACCACCTGGGGGCGGCCCATCAGAAAGTCCAGGACCCAGTTGCACAGGGCGGGGTCGAGACCCAGGGTCTCGAGCTTAATGATGAGTTTGGAGGGTACTATGGTGTTAAATGCTGAGCTGTAATCGATGAACAGCATTCTTACATAGGTATTCCTCTTGTCCAGATTGGTTAGGGCAGTGTGCAGTGTGATTGTGATTGCGTCGTCTGTGTACCTATTGGGGCGGTAAGCAAATTGGAGTGGGTCTAAGGTGTCAAGTAGGGTGGAGGTGATATGATCCTTGACTAGTCTCTCAAAGCACTTCATGATGATGGAAGTGAGTGCTATGGGGTGATAGTCGTTTAGCTCAGTTACCTTAGCTTTCTTGGGAACAGGAACAATGGTGGCCCTCTTGAAGCATGTGGGAACAGCAGACTGGAATAGGGATTGATTGAATATGTCTATAAACACACCAGCCAGCTGGTCTGCGCATGCTCTGAGGACGCGCCTAGGGATGTCATCTGGGCCGGCAGCCTTGCGAGGGTTAACACGTTTAAATGTTTTATTCACATTCACTGCGGTGAAGGAGACCCCGCAGGTTTTGGTAGCGGGCCGTGTCAGTGGCACTGTATTGTCCTCAAAGCGAACAAAGAAGTTGTTTAGTTTGTCTGGGAGAAAGACATCGGTGTCCGCGATGGGGCTAGTTTTCTTTTTGTAGTCCGTGATTGACTGTAGACCCTTGAATTGCGACTCTACTTTGTCTTTATACTGACACTTAGCTTGTTTGATTGCCTTGCGGAGGGAATAGCTACACTGTTTGTATTCGGTCATGCTTCCGGTCGCCTTGCCATGATTAAAAGCAGTGGTTCGCACTTTCAGTTTTGCGCGAATGCTGCCATCAATCCACAGTTTCTGGTTAGGGAAGGTTTTAATAGTCGCCATGGGTACCACATCACTGATGCACTTGCTAATAAACTCGCTCACCGAAACAGCATATACATCAATGTTGTTGTCCGATGGTATCCGGGGCATATCCCAGTCCACGTGATTGAAACAATCTTGAAGCGTGGAATCAGATTGGTCAGACCAGCGTTGAACAGACCTGAGCACTGGCATTTCCTGTTTTAGTTTCTGTCTATAGGCTGGGAGCAACAAAATGGAGTCGTGGTCAGATTTGCCGAAAGGAGGGCGAGGGAGGGCTTTGTATGCGTCGCTGAAATTAGAGTTGCAATGATCCAGAGTTTTGCCAGACAAGGTCGCGCATTCGATATGCTGATAAAATATAGGGAGCCTTGTTTTCAGATTAGCCTTGTTAAAATCCCCAGCTACAATAAATGCAGCCTCTGGATATGTGGTTTCCAGTTTACATAGAGTCCGATGAAGTTCTGTCAGGGCCGTCGAGGTGTCTGCTTGGGGGGGATATACACGGCTGTGATTATAATCGACGGGAATTCTCTTGGTAGATAATGCGGTCGGCATTTGAACGTAAGGAATTCTAGGTCAGGTGAACAAAAGGACTTGAGTTCCTGTATGTTGTTATGATCACACCATGACTCGTTAATCATAAGGCATACACCCCCGCCCTTCTTCTTACCAGAGAGATGTTTGTTTCTGTCGGCGCGATGCGTGAAGAAACCGGGTGGCTGTACCGACTCTGTTAATGTATCCCGAGTGAGCCATGTGTCTGTGAAACAAAGAATGTTACAATCTCTAATGTCTCTCTGGAAGGCAACCCGTGCTCGAATTTCGTCTACCTTGTTGTCAAGAGACTGGACATTGGCGAGTAGTATAATCGGGAGCAGTGAGCGATGTGCCCGTCTACGGAGCCTGACCAGAAGACCGCTCCATCTGCCCCTTCTACGGCGCCGTTGTTTTGGGTCTCCTACTGGGATCCGATCCATTGTCCTGGGTGGTGGTCCAAACAGAGGATCCGCTTCGGGAAAGTCGTATTCCTGGTCGTAATGTTGGTAAGTTGATGTTTCTCTTATATCCTATAGTTCCTCCCAGCTGTATGTAATAAGACTTAAGATTTCCTACCAGGGACAAACCCAGAGGTTGGGATTACAAACTATAAAGTTAGGCTAGCAATACATTATAGAAGGTTCCAAATTGATCAGTGGATGCTCAGACCCTGTGGGAATCAGGTAGACATACATTCCGACAGACCACGATTGTTAGTGTGGGGGAAATAGAATCTGGGTACAAAACCCGCCATTGCCAAAATTAATAGAACAATATTTTGAGGGTGAAAAAGTTTCTCCCCAGTGGATGAGATAAGACCCACTTAGAAAACCCCTAAAGAATTCCTGTTTTAACTGTTTTTTTTATTTCTGTGTGTGTGTGTGTGTGTGTGTGTGTGTGTGTGTGTGTGTGTGTGTGTGTCTGTGTGTGTAGGTGAGATAGGAACTCTAGATGGGATTGGTGTCAGAAGTGGGATACTCTACCGCATAGTGTGATGTGGGTGGACCGAGTTTAATGACACCACGAAAAAGGATGTGTGGTTCTGTCTGGGGAGAGAATCAGTGAAGGTCAGCGAAGGAGACACCGGTGCCACTCTCCGCATGAGAGTGAGGGAATTTCCTGTCCAACCAAAGACGACTAGGACCCGCCCTGACCAGACCTCCACTGGTGACTGCCTGGGGGGAAAACACCACATTCACCAATCTGAACAGGACAACCCACTGAATTTCAGTAAGTCCATTTACAGCCCACTGAATTTCATGTGAAAATAGAGAAGTGAGAGCTGAATACTGTACAGTGATGTGTTGAACATGCATGTATGTGAGAATAAGGGTGAATGACTAACCTTTTTCACAGGAGGAATAACCTCCCGTGTGAATGAGGAAAGTGTTAATTCTTAAACTGTAAAAGATAAGATTAATAACCAATAAAATGAGTGTGAAGCAAATAGTGAATATCCAACGGAGATTGGTTATAGTATATACAGTAAATGTTGGAGCTCACAAACAATTATGTTCATAAAAGAAAGTAGATAGGATTTAAGTAAGACTTTAAATAGGTTTGAACAACATTGTTAAAATACAAATAATTAAATAAATGGAATGATTGTAAAGTAACTTGAGTAAGAATGGGAGAACGTCGCAGTAAGATAGACAAGAAAAGATGCTGACTTTTTCAGTTGAAGAAAAATACTAAAATAATGTCTGTAAGAAAAGGGGAAGGATAACTGAACTCTTAGAACATAAAGCCTGAAGACTACTGGACAAATGAAAAATAATGACATTGATTGTCACGCCCTGACCATAGAGAGCCCTTGGTTCTCTATGGTGTTGTAGGTCAGGGTGTGACTAGGGGGTGTTGTAGTCTTTCCATGTCTATGTTGGTGCTCTTAGTATGGTTCCCAATTAGAGGCAGCTGATGTTCATTGTCTCTAATTGGGGATCATACTTAAGGGTTCCCTGTTCCCACCTGCTTTGTGGAATATTGTTTTGTGTATGTAGCACCACGGATGTCACGCTTCGTTGTTTGTTTAGAAGTTTCACTTTATTAAGATGTGGAACTCAACACACGCTGCGCCTTGGTCCGTCTTTCCTCACGAAGGTGACATTGATGATGATGCGGAAGTTGGTTGAATGAGATTCTAAAATATGAAGGACTGACATAAATTGCGCATAAAAGAACTCTAAACTACTCTGGGAGTGGAATGCGTGAAATGAAAAAATGTAGCCGGTATGGATTTGCCTAAAATATAATTATTTGGTCTATAGTGTTGCATGATGAGCGAGGAAGAAGGCTGTTTTAGCCTAATACATGGACAAGGATAAAATGCATTGTGCCGGCAGGGGAAGTTGCTGAGAGAAAGATGAACTTTGGATTATTAACGAGACAAGGACATGAGGCTGAAAGCTGAAGACGGATATCTTATCAGCTGGGCTTGTGTGTGGACTTCCACTTACAATTACAAGATGACAGACTGAATTGGATTGATAAAGTGAAGTTGAGGAAACGCAAAAAGCGTGTGTACGTTGTGACCATTCTTCCCCAAGTTCCTGACTGAAATATAAAAGGCAAAGGTATGTTCAAAAAAATTTGGGTCAGTGACGTCGGGTCCGGGTGCCGTCGCCGAGGGAACCGGGGGTGCTTCAGCCGGCCCATCAGGCTCCCACGCTTCAGCCGGTTCGTCGGTCTCCCACGCCTCAGCCAGCTTGTGATTGAGTGCATAGTGAATTAATGTTTAACACTGATCTCACCCATGGCCACACGATGGCGATGAAGGACAAGATAAAGTGGACTCCTGAGGGTTTGCAGGCAGTTGACAAATTGACACAGTTGCTAATCTTTTCTTATTGTTTAGGTTTGCCAGATCATTCTAAACCATTTAATCTATTGGTCTTTGTAAAAATAGAGGATAACAGCGGCAAGCAGCGCACTGTTGCATACAACTCTAAGAGACTTGACAGTGTGGTGAGAGGGTTGGTGTGTTGCCTCAGAGCTGTAGCAATGTCAATGTGCCATGTCCCTACCAACTGAAGATGAGGCTGAGCCCTATGATTAGTTGACCAGGTCTGTAAGCCACGCCCCAATTTATCTGATGTGTCTTTACTGAATGCTGATTGGAACTATTTGTTGATGGTTCTGCTCAAAAATCACCTCAACCCACCAGAGCATTTATTTTGGCTAAGGATAAAACTGTTACGATCTATATTGACAGCAGGTATGCATTTCGGGTTGTGCATGACTTCAGTACACTCTGGAAGCAACATGGGTTCCTCACCTCATCTGGTAAGACAATTTCACATTCTAAATTGCTTGAAAACTGGGAGGCTATTTTGTTGCATTTCCTGTCTCTGTTAAGTATGTTTTCCCTACAGGTGCAGGGCCTGGGAAGTGAGAATGGCGAAAGGTTGTGTTCTTGGCACAAGGGGGAGTTGTAGGAATTGTAACAGATTTTTGGTTTGCTCCAGGTTTTTCTCTATTTGCTGAGCAATTTTGTGCAAAATGTGTAAACCCCTTTTCCATGGAACAGATTGACCCTGATGGTCTGTGAAGACCAAATGGTAAGCTACTGTACTGCACTTAACAATGTTCTGAAGTCTATTTTCCCCAGGATATAAGCGGCTTTGCCTGAACAAAAGGGAGGACAGCTCCACAAATTTCAGCCATGAGATGGTGTGGTCATCAAGGACCTCCGCAGAAAGACTTGGCACCAACAGCGTTGGACTGGTCCATTCCAGGTGCTCCTGACGGTTGCAGAGAGGTCAATGTGGGTTCACGCCAGCCACTGTAGCACCGTGCCCCATAACCCAGACAAAGATGTACCAGTTGATGAATCATCATAGGCGACCCCAGTGGCCATGGGAGGACCAGGACCAGACTCAACACATCATGTTTGTTGCTTTCGTGGTCAGTCTTCTCATTGTAGCTCTTGTATTTGCCTTGGAAGATGTGGCCACAATGCAACTGAAGTATACAACACCAGCATACCCCCCGGCGGGACCTAAATAACAGTCGCTCCAGCTCGAGCCAACAGCAGGCTTAGGACAGGAGTCCAGCAAACAATAGCCACCCCATTGTTTAAGAAGATAGAGATTGATGTATCAACGTTATGATTGTCCTCTTTGTACAGATGAAGAGTGCACTGCTGTATAACCTTTATTTGTATAAATTATTCCTTTAAGAAAGTTTAGCACCATATGAAGGTGAAGTTAATTGGAAAGTTAATTGGAAAGTTAATTGGAAAGTTAATTGGAAAGTTAATTGGAAAGTTAATTGGAAAGTTAATTGGAAAGTTAATTGGAAAGTTAATTGGAAAGTTAATTGGAAAGTTAATTGGAAAGTTAATTGGAAAGTTAATTGGAAAGTTTATTGGAATGGTTTGCACTGATTAAGATTTAGCAAAGTGAAAACTAACTAAATGTTTTAGGTTATGAATATTTGTTAATGGTGTTAACAACGTGTGTATTGTGTGGGGTGTTTTTATTTAGTGGATTTATTACAGATTAGAAGTGATACACCTTAAAGGGCACACAAATGACATTTTCTCAAGTTTCTATTGCCAGTGTTTTGGCTGCACACATGTAAATTGTCCTGATAACAAATGCACTGAAAAACCCAATGTAAACCTGGGACACAAAATGTTTGAAATGTCTTTAAATAATGTCTGAGGGTCCAGGAAAAAACACTAATGATTAGGAAGAAGTTTAAAATGTAGCAATAGTCCTATGTGTGATTTGGACCATGACAAGGACAGAGAGTGCGCTGCCCCTGAATGAGGGACACCTGTTACTAATCAATTTGACTATTCCTTGACTTACCTCATCTGATACACTTAAGTCAAGGTAGGAGCAGATGTACCACTTGTGGGAGTTCACATAGGGATAAATCTGACTATGCAAATAGTCTTACTATTCTAGGTGGAGATACCATGTCGCCCTGAATCCATGACGTTCTCTGTGTTACACAACCACACAGGCCCACCGTTGTTTTCTTGGCCAGATAATACCGGGTTTGGAGGATGGATCATGCGACTGTATCTGACTGATGTTTTAGTCATTGTACTGATTTTGCTGCTCATCCTCATGTTGAAGTTTTGCTGCAATATGTGTTTAAAACTGGTAACAAATTCAAGGCCAAATGTAATGTTAACTGTTGCCATGACAAGGGCCAGAAAGCAGGATGTGAAGGATGAGCTACCCTTTACTGCTGAAGACGGTGCTGTTTGACGTGCTGCGTACTTAGAAATATACCATCTCATCTCCAGCCGCAGTATGGGAGCGAACGCGTTGCTGAGAAAGGAGCCCTTTTACAACAGACTCACGTCTGTCGCAGCATGACCAAAATAACTAACATATTTTTGCATTCTGATGGAAGAATGAAATTGTATGTCATTCATTATTTTAGCATAGCTCCTATACAAAAGGACTGGTCGGTCATTCTAAATAAAATGGTTGCTAAATGCAGAATAAAGTTCTTGTCACTTGCTAGCTAGCCAGCCAACTTCAGTCACGTTAAACATTGTACCTGGAATGAAAGTACACTAAGCTTCATTTTCGTTTTTTATAGCTTTTTCTTTGCCATTTACTTGGATTTGGGTGGCAGCGTAGCCATACATGAAGGGACATCACGTGTGCCATCCGTATGGTTAGTGAGAAAGTCCATATTGCAAATGTACGCTCCCTTACTAGACGTCCGACTACGTCCGATAAATCCGCGGACGGCGTCGGGCCGCTCACAGGGGCCGGATCTTCCAGGAAGTCATCGAACGGAGTCTCTCGCACCTTCCGTTTCCGTTTAATTAAATTTTCAAATTTTGGTCATTTCCTTGCAGTCCCGGATTATTCCACGAGAGGGCGTATGGAATCATATTGCAAATGTAACATATATCACCAATCGCGACACGGCTTTTTCTCCTAAACGGAAGATAATTCGAAGACGAAACTCGGTCTGCGTGGGTTTGGCATAATGGGCAGTTGGCCCCGAACAGGATGGAGTCGAGGCCTCGACGCTTTTCGAGTTAAGGCTATTTTTCTGGGATTGAAAGTCAAACAGGAAAATAGAGTGCTGATTTGACCGCTTCACATCAAACTACATGAGCCTACGGTGTCAGGAGAAAAGGAACCATGCATTAACCAATGTTCATTTCAGAGAAATTGTACAATGACACATTGGTGATATTCAACAACAAGAGGGTTTTTTCCCCAAAAAGTTACATATCCAGTTGCAGCGTGTTCAGATGAGTCCGTTAAGGCAGGTTTCGGAGCTCTGCGAGATTTCTGTGATTTTCTGTGATTTTCTGAAACAACACACACTTGTTCAACCCTCTGTAAATAAGTCAGTTCTTAACAGAAACACTTAAAACTCAATATTCTATAAGAGCCTAACGTTCAGATTCCTGTGTCAACCAGAAATGCCTTATAATGGTGTCATAGGGGCTGTTTTGAAGGGTTAAAAAGGTCAGATCTTTCCACAACTTCATATGTGTGACTAGGCAACCCTCATGAACTGTAAATCAGTCATTTATCCCATCAGATGTCAAAGAAAAGCTCTCTCAAACACACACACAGCAAGGACGGAGTGACACAGTGCGGTGCTTAAAGACATAAAGAGCCTGCAATGGCATTACCATTATCTCTAGGCTGAGACGAGTTCAATGAGACGCCCCGCTTGACCGTAGCTTGCTCAGTATGAGCGCAGCGACCGTGAGAAAACTAGGCCCAAAATGAGGCCTGCACCAATATGTCAAGTGCTTATGGGTGACAGTGAGAGAACCATTAGGGTTAGAAGCACAATTCAACCTCAGGAGCGTTCCTGAGGTCCTCCCGATCTGTGCAAGCCTAACCTTGACCCTGTGGCATTAACCCTTCACAGTGAAAAGAAGGTGTTTAGATCAAACTGTGTGCAATGACTTCTCTCCCCATAGGAATACATTGACAATTCTCCTAAATTCAACCTGAAGTCTATGTGGGTTTTGAATGCCTTATGAACCTGTCTTCTATAACAATCCATCAGGCTACTGTGAGGTCTACCTGTGTCGATTCTAAGGTTCCTGGAGCAACCGGAAAATGTTAAAATCACCCTAGAGCTATTGTCATATAAGCAACCTGCAGATAGTGAAAATCACGCAACTCAACCATCTGTCATTCAGTCAATTCTTAAGGTAGAGACTTCATATTCAGGATTCTGTTTATGTCTACCCCAAAGACAACGTGTGTGAAGCAAGAGCTTCCTGTGACAACCGGAAGTTGTTAAAAACAGCCAAGAGCTATTGTCATATGGTCAACCTGCATATAGTGAAAATCACGCAACTCAACCATCTGTTATTCAGTCAATTCTTAAGGTAGAGACTTCATATTCAGGATTCTGTTTATGTCTAACCCAAAGACAACGTGTGTTGAGTAAGAGCTTCCTGTGACAACCGGAAGTGGTTAAAAACACCCAAGAGCTATTGTCATATAACCTGCACATAGTGAAAATCAAGCAACTCAACCCTATGTCATCCAGCCAATTCTTTAGGTAGAGACTTCATATTGAGGATTCTGTATATGCCTACCCCAAAGACAACGTGTGTCTATTCTTTTTGCAAAAAAAACAAAAACACACACACTCAATTTGGCCATAGGGACATAGTGTGGGGCTTAGAGTCTTATACCGCCTTCAATAGTTACTTTCGTTCAAACGATTCAAGAACCGTCAGACCTAGAGCTCCGAAATTTTAGAAACCTGTTCTAGAGCTCAAGTCGATAGTGCACGGTGATTTATGGGGCTCTAGAAGGTTCTCAGACCGAGAAACCGGCTCGTGCATTTGCAATATGTTCAATTCATTTTGAATATCACGGACATGGCGACATGTAGAAATGTCCCAGAGTCGCAAGACTAGGTGCATCGAAACCGCCTCGGCCCATAGAGACGGACCCCAATGTCTCTGTCCGATAGCTCATTCAGGGACCCCGTAGTAACGCCCTGAAAAATTGGATTTTCAGCATCAATTAAGGCCATTGCTCGAGCACCGAATGACCTATCGAGCCGAAACTTGGGATTCGGGGTCGCCTCACATAGGCCTACACATAATATCAGAGCTGGACCCGCAGCTATAACGTAACTATGTGTTTTATGTTTTTTTATGGTGAAAATTGAAAGCACTGTGAATTATGGGCCTTCTCTGACATATGTGATAGTTGGCTTCTATACGAGTTGGAAAAAGTGGATTTGGTGTCAGATGCTATCAGTTTGGTGTCAGAATGACATCTAATTGACTGATGGACGCTGACTGCTGGGTGACGAGCAATGGAGAGGAACCACAGTCACTGCCCGGCCATCCCGAGTTCATCGGGCCAGTCAATTATGCATTTCTGCAGGATTTTTGAGCATGCCTAAATTTTTTATGCTAAATGCCCATTAAATCATATTGCAAACGTAACGCGCTATATTGCAAACGTAACGTGCGTTTGCAATATGATTCAACAGCAAAAAATATCACCAAAGTTGACATGATGAAATCAACACATTGAGCGACAGAGAGGAACCACAGTCACTGCGCGGCCATCCCCAGTTCATCGGGACAGTAGATTATGCATTTCTGCAGTGTTTTTGAGCATGCCAAATTCGTGATGTTGAGATCCATTGAAACATATTGCAAATGCGCATCAGTGCACATGGTGACCCGAAATGGGTTACCAGGAGTCATTTTTTAGAAGGGTTTTAAATGCCTTTAGGGTGGTGCAAGGGGTGCACGGTTGGGTAGGGAGCACCTTCCATCAGTGCCCATCCAGTATAAGGCGCCCCTAGTCATTTTGGACATTTTTCAAAAAATCACTAAAAAACTCACCATCAAGCCATGGAGAGGAACCACAGTCACTGCCCGGCCATCCCCAGTTCATCGGGACAGTCAATTTTGCATTTCTGCAGTGTTTTTGAGCATGCCAAATTCGTGATGTTGAGGCCCATTGAATCATATTGCAAATGCGCATCCGTGGACATGGTGACCCGAAATGGGTTACCAGGAGTAATTTTTCAGAAGGGTTTTAAATGCCTTTAGGGTGGTGCAAGGGGTGCACGGTTGGGTAGGGAGCACCTTCCATCAGTGCCCATCCAGTATGGGGCGCCCCTAGTCATTTTGGACATTTTTCAAAAAATCACTAAAAAACTCACCATCAAGCCATGGAGAGGAACCACAGTCACTGCACGGCCATCCCCAGTTCATCGGGACAGTCAATTATGCATTTCTGCAGTATTTTTGAGCATGCAAAATTTGTGATACTAAATGCCCATTGAATCATATTGCAAACGTAACACGCAATATTGCAAATGTAACGCGCATTTGCAACATGATTCAACAGCAAAAAATATCACCAAAGTTGACATGATGAAATCAACACAACGAGCGATGGAGAGGAACCACAGTCACTGCACGGCCATCCCCAGTTCATCGGGACAGTCAGTTATGCATTTCTGCAGTGGTTTTGAGCATGCCAAAGTTGTGATGCTAAATGCCAATTGAATCATATTGCAAATGCGCATCCGTGTATTTGCAATATGATTCAACAGCAAAAAATATCACCAAAGTTGACATGATGAAAGCAACACAACGAGCGATGGAGAGGAACCAGGAGCGTTCCTGAGGTCCTCCCGATCTGTGCAAGCCAACCTTGACCCTGTGGCATTAACCCTTCACAGTGAAAAGAAGGTGTTTAGATCAAACTGTGTGCAATGACTTCTCTCCCCATAGGAACACATAGACTATTCTCCAAAATTCAACCTGAAGCCTATGTGGGTTATGAATGCCTTATGAACCTGTCTTCTACAACAATCCATCAGGCTACTGTGAGGTCTACCTGTGTTGATTCTAAGGTTCCTGTGACAACCGGAAGTGGTTAAAACCACCCAAGAGCTATTGTCATATAACCTGCACATAGTGAAAATCACGCAACTCAACCATCTGTTACTCAGTCAATTCTTAAGCTAGAGACTTCTTATTCAGGATTCTGTTTATGTCTACCCCAAAGACAACGTGTGTTGAGTAAGAACTTCCTGTGACAACGGGAAGTGGTTAAAACAGCCTAGAGCTATTGTCATATTACGTGCGCATAGTGAAAATCACGCAACTCAACCATCTGTTACTCAGTCAATTCTTAAGGTAGAGACTTCTTATTCAGGATTCTGTTTATGTCTACCCCAAAGACAACGTGTGTTGAGTAAGAACTTCCTGTGACAACGGGAAGTGGTTAAAACAGCCTAGAGCTATTGTCATATGGTCAACCTGCATATAGTGAAAATCACGCAACTCAACCATCTGTCATTCAGTCAATTCTTAACTTCTTGGGGCTATGTGGGACGTTAGCGTGCCACCCGTGGCGCACCCTATCAACAGCAGGTGCATTTCAAGAGCGGCAAATTTGAAACCAAATAAATGTCAAAATTCAAATTTCTCAAACATACAACTAACTTACAGCCTTTGAAAGATAAACATCTTCTTAATCTAACCACGTTGTCCGATTTCAAAAAGGTTTTACGGGGAAAGCATAAAGTTAGGTTATGTTAGGAGAGTACATTGATAATAGCTGTGTGTAATGCATTGTCGATTCAAAGACAGGCGTCACCAAAACCATAAAATCAGCTAAAATTATGCACTAACATTTTACAATCTCCATCAGATGACACTCCTAGGACATTATGTTAGACAATGCATGCATTTTTAGTTCTATCAAGTTCATATTTATATCTAAAAACAGCGTTTTACTATGGCGTTGATGTTCAGGAAATCGTTTCCCTCCAATACCGGCAGTCAAGTCATGACAACAAAATAATTAATTAATATTAGAAAACATTGGTAAAATATTATATTGTCATTCAAAGAATTATAGATTTACATCTCTTGAACGCAATGGACTTGCCAGATTTAAAATTAACCTTACTGGGAAATCACACTTTGCAATAATCTGAGCACTGCGCCAGAAAAATACGCATTGCGATACAGACTAACCGCCATGTTGGAGAGATCTAAAATCGAAAATACTATGTAAATAATCCATTACCTTTGATTCTCTTCATCAGATGTCACTTCCAAAGAATCCCAGGTCCATAACGAATGTAGTTTTGTTCAAAAAAGCTCATAATTTATGTCCAAAAACCTCCGTGTTGTAGCACATGATCTAAGCCAGCCGGACTTCACTTCACTTCAAGAACGGAAAAAATATATTTACGTTCGTTCAAACATGTCAAACGTTGTATCGCATAAATCATTAGGGCCTTTTTTAACCAGAACATGAATAAAATTCAAGGCGGACCATTGGTTTCTCTTTTAAAACGTTTCGGAATGAGAGTACCCACCATCAACTCGGGCGCCAGGTGTCTAATGGGCCATCACGTTCCAAGGCTCTTCTTCAGTCAGATCTCACTGTAGAAGACTCAAAACACTTTGTAAAGGCTGGGGACATCTTGTGGAAGCAATAGGAAGTGCCAAAACATTCCTCACCCCCTTTGTTTTTCAATGGTATAGGCTTAAAGTCAATTCAACACATCAGGTATCCACTTCCTGTCAGAATCTGTCTCAGGGTTTTGCCTGCCAAATGAGTTCTGTTATACTCACAGACACCATTCAAACAGTTTTAGAAACTTTAGGGTGTTTTCTATCCATATATAATAAGTATATGCATATTGTAGTTACTGGGTAGGATTAGTAACCAGATTAAATCGGGTACATTTTTTTATCCAGCCGTGAAAATACTGCCCCCTATACCCTAACAGGTTAAGGTAGAGGCTTCTTATTCAGGATTCTGTTTATGTCTACCCCAAAGACAACGTGTGTGAAGCAAGAGCTTCCTGTGACAACCGGAAGTTGTTAAAAATAGCCTAGAGCTATTGTCATATTGCCACCTGCAGATAGTGAAAATCACGCAACTCAACCATCTGTTATTCAGTCAATTCTTAAGGTAGAGACTTCTTATTCAGGATTCTGTTTATGTCTACCCCAAAGACAACGTGTGTGAAGCAAGAGCTTCCTGTGACAACCGGAAGTGGTTAAAATCACCCAAGAGCTATTGTCATATTACGTGCGCATAGTGAAAATCACGCAACTCAACCATCTGTTACTCAGTCAATTCTTAAGGTAGAGACTTCTTATTCAGGATTCTGTTTATGTCTACCCCGAAGACAACGTGTGTTGAGTAAGAACTTCCTGTGACAACGGGAAGTGGTTAAAACAGCCTAGAGCTATTGTCATATGGTCAACCTGCATATAGTGAAAATCACGCAACTCAACCATCTGTTACTCAGTCAATTCTTAAGGTAGAGACTTCTTATTCAGGATTCTGTTTATGTCTACCCCGAAGACAACGTGTGTTGAGTAAGAACTTCCTGTGACAACGGGAAGTGGTTAAAACAGCCTAGAGCTATTGTCATATGGTCAACCTGCATATAGTGAAAATCACGCAACTCAACCATCTGTCATTCAGTCAATTCTTAAGGTAGAGGCTTCTTATTCAGGATTCTGTTTATGTCTACCCCAAAGACAACGTGTGTGAAGCAAGAGCTTCCTGTGACAACCGGAAGTTGTTAAAAATAGCCTAGAGCTATTGTCATATTGCCACCTGCAGATAGTGAAAATCACGCAACTCAACCATCTGTTATTCAGTCAATTCTTAAGGTAGAGACTTCTTATTCAGGATTCTGTTTATGTCTACCCCAAAGACAACGTGTGTGAAGCAAGAGCTTCCTGTGACAACCGGAAGTAGTTAAAAACAGCCTAGAGCTATTGTCATATTACGTGCGCATAGTGAAAATCATGCAACTCAACCATCTGTCATTCAGTCAATTCTTAAGGTAGAGACTCCATATTCAGGATTCTGTTTATGTCTACCCCAAAGACAACGTGTGTGAAGCAAGAGCTTCCTGTGACAACCGGAAGTTGTTAAAAACAGCCTAGAGCTATTGTCATATTACGTGCGCATAGTGAAAATCACGCAACTCAATCATCTGTTACTCAGTCAATTCTTAAGGTAGAGACTTCTTATTCAGGATTCTGTTTATGTCTACCCCAAAGACAACGTGTGTGAAGCAAGAGCTTCCTGTGACAACCAGAAGTGGTTAAAAACACCCAAGAGCTATTGTCATATTACGTGCGCATAGTGAAAATCACACAACTCAACCATGTGTCATTCAGTCAATTCTTAAGGTAGAGACTTCATATTCAGGATTCTGTATATGCCTACCCCAAAGACAACGTGTGTCTATTCTTTTTGCAAAAAAAACAAAAACACACACACACAATTTGGCCATAGGTACATAGTGTGGGGCTTAGAGGCTTATACCGCCTTCAATAGTTACTTTTGTTCAAACGATTCAAGAACCGTCAGACCTAGAGCTCCGAAATTTTAGAAACCTGTTCTAGAGCTCAAGTCGATAGTGCACGGTGATTTATGGGGCTCTAGAAGGTTCTCTGACCGAGAAACCGCCTCGTACATTTGCAATATTTTCAATTCATTTTGAATATCACGGACATGGCGACATGTAGAAATGTCCCAGAGTCGCAAGACTAGGTGCATTGAAACCGCCTCGGCCCATAGAGACGGACCCCAATGTCTCTGTCCGATAGCTCATTCAGGGACCCCGTAGTAACGCCCTGAAAAAGTGGATTTTCAGCACCAATTAAGGCCATTGCTCGGGCACCGAATGACCTATCGAGCCGAAACTTGGGATTCGGGGTCGCCTCACATAGGCCTACACATAATATCAGAGCTGGACCCGCAGCTATAACGTAACTATGTGTTTTATGTTTTTTTATGGTTAAAATTGAAAGCACTGTGAATTATGGGCCTTCTCTGACATATGTGATAGTTGGCTTCTATACGAGTTGGAAAAAGTGGATTTGGTGTCAGATGCTATCAGTTTGGTGTCAAAATGACATCTAATTGACTGATGGACGCTGACTGCTGGGTGACGAGCAATGGAGAGGAACCACAGTCACTGCCCGGCCATCCCGAGTTCATCGAGCCAGTCAATAATGCATTTCTGCAGTATTTTTGAGCATGCCTAAATTCGTGATGCTAAATGCCCATTGAATCATATTGCAAACGTAACGCGCAATATTGCAAATGTAACGCGCATTTGCAATATGATTCAACAGCAAAAAATATCACCAAAGTTGACATGATGAAATCAACACAACGAGCGATGGAGAGGAACCACAGTCACTGCACGGCCATCCCGAGATCATCGGGCCAGTCAATTATGCATTCTGAGCATGTCAAATTCGTAAAAAATGTTAAAAGCAACAGAGTCCCACTTCTCCCTCATCATACATGACAAGTAGACCATCTGCGTTGATTCATGGCTTAACATAGGGATATATATCATTTGGGCAGTATAAATGCCATTTGGACCATGGTTCACTGACTTTTGGGTTTGGAAACCGACTTCCTATGATCGTACATGGCAAACGGACAAACATACTGATTTGGCACATTCAATACTTTCATACATGTATAATTGACAAAAAAGAATTGGACATTTCATTTGCACATTTCTAATGGCATTTGGCAAAAAATATAAATATGTCACTTTTGACTTCCTATGAAATCATATTCCAAATGCACAAATCATATGCCTTATGCACAAGCAAATATGTCACTTTTGACTTCCTATGAAATCATATTCCAAATGCACAAAACATATGCCTTATGCACAAGCAAAAACAACCCAAAAAATTATGTCAATATAAAATATGTCAAAAGTATGTCCATACAGCTCTTATACATGTGTAATTGACATAAAAATCAAAACAATTTCGAAAAACGGTCCAGAAACCACTTTTTAAGGGTTGAAAATTTTTCAAAAAATATGTCATTTTTTCAAAATTTGACTCTTGGGACTTGAATTGTGTTACATTTGCAATGTGAAAATTCACTGCGGAGAGCTCTAGCTATCTATTGGATATTTCCTGTGATTTGGCACATGCAATACTTTCACAGTTGACAAAAAAAAGCATTGGATATGTCATTTTGCAAAAAAAATGAAAAAAAATTACACTTTTTTCCTATGAAATCATATTCAAAATGCACAAAACATATGCCTTGTGCACAAGCAAAAGCAACCCAAAAAACGACGTCAATAAAAAACGTCAGAAGCATGTTCATACAGCTCTTATACATGTGTAATTGACATAACAATAAAAAAAAATCGAAAAACGGTCCAGAAACCACTTTTTTACAAGGTGCTAAGTTTTCGAAAAAAAATCATTTTATCAAAATCTGAGACTTGGGTAAGAATTGGGTATCATTTGCTGTATGAAAATCCAAGGTGGAGCACGCTCGCCATCTAAAGGAAATTTGGGGTGTTACAATTGGCAATTGCCATCGGAAAATTGCCATATGATTGGCCCGGAGATGGGCCGCTTTGGGTGGTTTTTGCAATCGTGTGTATGATTCGTGCTATGCCAATATGTTGCCATGTTATTTTGTCCAAATGAGGGGGGTATTCCCTTACTAGTGGTTAGAGCATTGGGCAAGTAACTGAAAGGTTGCAAGTCAAATCTTCGAGCTGACAAGGTACAAATCTGTCATTCTGCCCCTGAACAAGGCAGTTAACTGTCAGTTCTTAACTGACTTGCCTAGTTAAATAAAGGTAAAAAATAAAAAATTACTTGATGTGTGATTTTGCCTAGCTCAGAAAAAAATGGTCTCGTGTTGTCTGCCCAGCGTTCACTCTCTATGTACGGTACAGAGATCAAAAGTGAAACATTGTTTCCGAGGTAGGACAGGATATTTTGTTAAACCCCCGCTGTACCAAACTAAATGCTACGCTGGAAGCAAGTGATAATAATGTGTGAGCAGGTAAATACTAGAGATGACTAGGACAGCAACATGAACATGATATTTTTATGGAGGGAACTGTTAGCAGGTATAGGTGTGTCTGTGACATTCATCTAGCCTGGGAACCAGTCTGTTTAGCTAACACATTCCACTCCTTGTACTCTGTGTCATATGCCAACGAGCACGACAGGAGTGGCAAGGATGGGAATGATAGCTAAACAGACTGGTAACCATGCAGGCTGTCATTCATCTGCTCCATTATTTGAAACGTTGGCTAAGCAATGTTTACTGGTATTCACCTGGGATCCCAGATCCTGGTACCACAGTCAACTGTGTATGTAAGTGTATGATGGTTCATAAGGGTGTGCCCGTGTGCTTGGGTTGGTGTGGATTTGGGAGGGGTAGGCAAAGGGGTTTGGTTATGGGTCGGCACACTGTATGGGGAAGAGGTAGGTCTGTAAATGGAACTGGAATGTGGATATTTTCTGACATATGGGGAGGGAATTCCAGTGCCTGGGTACACGAAACCAGAGGACGTTGGAAAGCGAAAGTGAAATGTACTGATGTTGACAAACAAGGCCAAGGGACTTTCCATGGAAAGCAAGCCTGCTTCCCTTAGTCAGAACTCATAGTCTGTCCTGTGTGTATGAGGAAGTAACTGAGAGAGAGACAGAGACAAAAACAAAGAACAACACAATGGAGGACGAGAAGAGCTATGACCCCGGTGACAGGACACTCAAGTTTGTCAACAGACAGGACGACATTAGTAAGGTTTCTTTATGCCTCTCTTATGATTAAAAGGCAATGCTTTGAAAAATGTATGAACTGTATAGTGAACTGTGGCCAGACAGTGTAGATTGATTGTATCATGAAAGTACCTCATGTAAAGGCATTAGGAACATATCTACTTGTCATGTTTATTATTTTCTAATTAAAATGTAATGAAATGTAATTAATCATCTGAAATGGGATGTTGAAAGGAACATAATCACATACTGTATATGGTTGGTCTCTGTGTTGTAAATAATTTGGCAGCATTCATTGAAACTGGATTCCATTTGTGTAGGATTGTCCTGTTCTGGACCTGTGGCATTTGTACATTCTCATGCACCACTTGTCCCAAGGATACCTTTTTATCACTGTTTTCGTTGTTGTTGTGTCTCAGCTCTGGATGATGACCCTGACAGCTTGAGGGCAGAGATGTCCTGTGGTCATGCAGTCACCCCACAGTCACTGACCGGATGGTGTAAAAGCCTACTTGCCGATGTAATTATTGTTTCTTCCATCCGTTTTCAGGATACCATATTACTACTCCATTCTTCTGGATTTTCTTCAGGATTTTTTGCAATTTAATTTAATGAAATGTTTTATTTTAGTTGTTTTCATTTGACTTACAATATGCAACAAATTATTTGAAGTTATTATTATTGAGTACTTTGTATTTCTCACCATTGACCTCATCACAAGCATTTTTGTGTATTCCCAGGGGCAGCACGAGTTCATTTGTCCTGCACTCAATGGCAACCAGAAGTGTGGTGCGGTTTGGTCTTATCAGGAAGTGCGTAGGCTGGCTGCTCTGACTGCCCAGGAAATACAATACTTTGAAGAGACCATTGCCACCTTAGCTTCCCCCAAAGTCAAATCAGTGAGTACTCTGCAATTGGAATGCATGCAGCTGTCAATTACTGTGCATTCACAATATCACATTGTTGTAACGCTACAAAAAATGTATTTCCTTTTCCCCACCTGCTCCATCTTCAAAAAGTGCCCAGGCTGCAAGTCACTGTTAGTGAGAATGAACACGTCCAACTTAAACGTCCATTGCCCAGTGTGCTCTGCAGACAAGGGCCAGACCTACCAGTTCTGCTGGCAGTGCCTGAACCAGTGGAAAGGTCGGGGGCCGCGCTCTGACCACTGTGACAATACTGGCTGTTCCAACCAGAGGCTGCAGCTGCTGCAGAACTGTCCAACTGTCACCTTGCCCCAGGTACATGGGGTCACTGCCTGCCCCTCCATACGTGCCTGTCCCACCTGTGGCGCACTATTAGAGCATGACAAGACCGCTTGTAAGAATTTATTCTGCCCGCGTTGCAAGAAAGAGTTCTGTTTTGTGTGCCTTAAGCTCAAATCTGAGTGCATGAAGACCAGCTCACCATACAAAGCCTGCTCTGCTGGTGTTGCCCCCAGGCAGACCTCCATACCCACCTGGAGTGGTAATTAAAGACTTTATGCGTATATACATATTTATCACTTTCCCTCCTATGAGCCATCTGATCCAATACACTTCTCACAAGATATGTTAAGATAGCAATACAGCAATGTTCTGATCTAATGAGATGGATGTAGGATTTTCTACAGCCTAGAATCGAGGCCTTTCCCAGTCATGAAGGACACAGCTAGGCCCCTCTTGGTTCTCATTGGCAAAGAATTAACTCAATTTGGGGGTTCTATGTCAGACTCTCCGATACCACTTTTCCCATCATCTTATACCCCATAGGTTGTAAATAAACCCTTTTTAAGCTGATATACCATGTATCATTATTATAGGACTGTGAAACCCATAGCTGAATGTCTTCAGACTGAGCATTTCTCACCATTTATTAACGTAGAGAAATGTCTGTTTTATAACAGGCAGTGTCCATTTATTTACAGTAGTGTGTTGATTAATTATTTCTTTCTTCAGTGGAAATAAAGAATATGTATAAAAATGCAACATATAACAAAAAGCTATATCAAGCAGAGATGTACGACTATTTAACCATGTTAATCATTACTGAAACATGCAAACTACAAACATTTAACCAGTTAAAGATAATGAATACATGACATCTAGAAACAAATATTTTATTAAAAATAATTCATAAATAAGTCAAGAGTTGGCTGTAACAAACAAAGTGAGTGTGTGTATATGTGTGTAAGTGTTTGTGTGCGTGTGTGTGTATTATGGTGTATAGTATAATTTCCCATCATAAAAATGAATCCCCATTCCCCAATCAAATACCTTCATCGATACCAAAAATATAGAAAAAATACATCTGTCTTTTTTCTTCAATCTGACAACCCTCATAAAATTTGAAACAGTCCTGTATAAAACACATTATGACAGAAATGGTGTAATGTACACAAAACGTGGAGCCTTGTATTAAATGCATTATGAAGACAATTGTGTAATGTAGGCTCCACGAAATATGAAATGCGTTATGAAAAAAATCGTGTCGGCCTACTGTTGCCTACACGAAAAAAGGTCTTTCTGACTACAAGTGCACCAGTATCCCAAAGTTAAGTGAAAACAAGTACAGAAAACAGTATTGGCATTAACAAACAAAAAAAATGAAGGCTACTATTATATTATAATTATTTCAGTGACAATCTGGTTGATTTAACACTATTGGGTTGTTAACATGTTTTATTATTTTTTATTAATGTGGGACACAAAAAAGGGGAGTGCAGAACACTATTACCCATCATGCATTGCTCTAATAACTTTCAAAATATTGTTTTGAAGTTTTCCTACAGTGTGAATGATGTCCCACAAAAATGTGTATTTTCCTACGAATTAAGTCGCACAAGAATTTGTCGTTCCACTCAAATTAAGTTCACAAAAATGCACAAAAACATACAAAATCTGCTGAAATACGTTTTGTACGTATTTGCACGAGTTGAGTGTGAGATTGTGTTTCCAGAAAGCGACTGTCAAAGAACATAGCCAAGAACTGCTGTTTTTATGAGTGAGTTCATGTTTAAGTTTTTATTCAGCACTATCAACACTGTTTTTAATAAACAATATTACAAAACATAAAATGCTTCTCCCTACTTCCTCTAGCGCTGCAGCTGCAATGAATTAGTAACCAAGTGTATCATAGCCCTGCATTTGTATCATCATTAGCAGCTCGTGGTGTCTATTTTAATACTGAGAAATATTTCACTAACTCTGGTCATAGGACAACATGAATTTGTGTTCGAGGCAGATGCGGATGTATCACAAATAATAACTGTGTAAACCCAGGGGCTATAGGTAAAATAAGGCATATTTTGGTTGGGATCGATATGAGCTTTTCCAAAGTGTTTTTTGTAACAGTACTTGAGGATAAATATGAATTAGTATGTTACGTTCCCCAGTTTCTGTGTTGTAGTTTGTATATTTGTGAGTGCGTTTCAGGTAAAGGCTTCCTTAAATTCTCCAAGCAGCTGATTGGTCGGCCCCATTGCTGATTGGAGAGCTGACCCCGCCCCCTCGTCAGGACGCAGCTGTCTCCAATTAACAACCCCACCTAAAGCTATATAAGCCAGTGTGCTGTTGCTCAGAGGAGGAGACACAGAGATGATTGCAGGGAGATATTTGTTGAGAGAGGAGGTTGATGGCAGAGGGTTATATATGTTGGTTGTTTCTCAGAAAGAGAATCTGGTATGTACTTAGTTAGTTGTTGCTGAGAAACCTTATTATGTTCTGTGTTAGTTTGTTGCTCAGAGAGAGAGAGCTTCTTTAATGTCCTGAGTTTTTCTCAGTTTAGTTGTGTAATGGTTTGTTATTCTGTTTCCTTTGTTCCCAGGGGGGAAGTGGAAGGCACCTAGGGAGTGCTTAGGCAAGAGGCCCGCGGGCATACATATACCCGTAGTAATTTATTGTCTATACACACTAGGAAAGACCTGGGCGGACCATCCCCTGTATTTTGGTTAGTGCACCAGGTGGTGCTAGTTAGGTAAGTAGTGGGTAAGCAGGTAAGGTAGGAGAGGGGACTTTGATATTTACTTTCTATGCTTTGGTTCCGTCCAGCCCCTTTTCCCCAACCTTACTGCGTGAAGGAATAAATTCCCAGTAAACGGTATTCTCTGCCTATTTGTCATCCTTGCTCACACCTACACTTCCCTACCTTTTTCACAACACGGAGAGTTAAGTTGTAGCAGGGTGTTGCGTTCCCTATTTCTAGAGGCGTGCGTAACAGTACTATATGTTTGGTATTGTATGATACACTGGGCATCTCATTTAGAATGTGTTATAGCATGATGCATATGTATAGGTCAAAGTTTTTGTCCATTTTCTTTTGAATATATTCCATAGGGCCTCAACAGTGGTTTTGAAGGATACTACGTACAGTAACAGTGCAATGTAAAGTGCATGAGAAGATGACACTTCCATGTAGTTATTTGTCGTACTCTGGACATGTCTGTAGGGTTTCACACTCTGAACCAACTTCTAGGCAGACAGTCAGCATCAACCTGTAACATTTGGTATATGGTTAGTTACCCTAACAGTTAATAAAGTGGTTTGCATGTTGGACTTTGTTGGACTGTAACCTAGTAGAGCTCAAAGGAAATAATGTTGAGATAGTGGATTGTTAGCGAGGAACTAGAACGGTACATTTCTAATGGGGGGGGATCACCAAGAGGTTGGTTTTACAGAAATAATGTAATCATGCATGGGGTGGAATAAGTGAAAAAGGAACCATCTCTTTTTTTTATCCCTCTGTAACCATAGAAGCAGCTGAACATGAATAGGATGTCACATACTCTGAGGTCAGAAGACCAGGAGGTAGTGAGCAGGAGGATGCTGGGAAAGGTGAGGTGTGTGTATGTGTTACAGTTAGCTAAGGGTTATATTAAGTACCCCTTATTTAACCTTATAACCTTATAACTCCTGATCCCTCTTCCCCAGTTGATATTAAAGGCTGCCATCCCGGTTTCATAGGGTTTCTGTGTCTCTGTGTTCTTCTGCTGGGCCTGCCTATCACTCTGGGAGACCTCTGTGAGTAAATAACCAATTTACTGATCTGACCCTTTTACACTACTGAACAGAGCTGAGATGTACTGTACTGGCCTGCTTACGGTCCACCATAGTTGCTAGCCTGGAACCCTGCTGAAAAGGACAATGTACAAATAAAATGTCCAAGCCAGCCCAGACCAGCCCAGATAAGTATGTTTCAGGTTGTTACGATAGTGTGACGGGTCTCTGCTCCAGATGCTCCAACATGACTAGTCTTCAAGCTGAGGAGGCTTGCTCTGCCCAGATAAAGGAGAATCTAACAGGTGAGAATATCAATGATATATTTACCATTAGCAACCTCTTATATAAATGTTTCAGAGAATCCACCATATACTGTACGTCATTATGGTGCAGTTTGTCAACGGGGGACAGGCTCAGATTCAAATAATGCTGTTTCCTTGTAATAGGTAAATAAAACATTGTTTCAGTTTAACAGGAATATGGTTAGAAAATGTGCTGTTCTAGCTTGGACAAGGCTTACTTACTTTATGGTTAGATAAGCAAATATAGAAATATGTTTCGCTAGCACTGACTGGAATATGTTCTGGGATTCATCATGTGGCATTGGGAGTATAACACATCAGTCACCGGCTCCATTAATAAGTGCATCAACAGCGTCCCCACAGTGACCGTACGTACAAATTCCAACCAGAAGCCATGGATGACAGGCAACATCCGCACTGAGCTGAAGACTAGAGCTGCCGCTTTCAAGGAGTGAGACACTAATCCGGACGCTTATAAGAAATCACACTATGCCCTCAGACGAACCATCAAACAAACCGGACTAAGATTGAATCCTACTACACTGGCTCTGACGCTTGTTGGATATGGCAGGGCTTGCAAACTATCAAGGATTATAAAGAGAAACCTCGCCTCAACACGGGGACCCCTCAGGGATGCGTGCTAAGTCCCCCCATGTACTCCCTGTTCACCCATGACTGCGTGGCCACGCACAACTCCAACACCATCTTTAAGTTTGCTGACGACACAACAGTGGTAGGCCTGATCACCGCCAACGATGAGACAGCCTATAGGGAGGAGGTCAGAGACCTGGCAGTGTGGTGCCAAGACAACAGCCGCTCCCTCAATGTGAGCAAGACAAAGGAGCTGATCGTGGGCTACAGGAAAAGGAGTGCTGAGCACACCCCATTCACATCAACAGGGCTGTAGTGGAGCGGGTCAAGAACTTCAAGTTCCTTGGTGTCCACATCACTAAGGAAATATCATGGTCCAAACACACCAAGACATTAGTGAAGAGGGCACGACAACGCCTATTCCCCCTCAGGAGACTGAAAAGAGTTGGCATGGGTCCTGTGAAAAAAGTATTTGTCCCCTTTCTAATTTTCTCTACTTTTGCAAATGTTTTATATTGAATGTTATCAGATCTTCAACCAAAGTCTATTATATATAAAGGGAACCTGAGTGAACAATTACGTACATATTTCATTTATTTCATTAACAAAGTTATGCAACACCAAATGTTCCTGTGTGAAAAAGTAATTGCCCCTGACACTCAATAACTGGTTGTGCCACCTTTAGCTGCAGTGACTCCAACCAAACGCTTCCTGTATTTCATCAGTCTCTCATGCTGCTGTGGAGGAATTTTGGGCCACTCTTCCATGCAGAAGTGCTTTAACTCAGCGACATTTTGAACTGCACGTTTCAAGTCCTGCCACAACATCTCAATTGGGATTAGGTCTGGACTTTGACTAGGCCATTCCAAAACTTCAAATGTGTTGCTTTTTAACCATTTTCATGTAGACTTGATTGTGTGTTTGGATCATTGTCTTGCTGCATGACCCAGCTGCGCTTCAGCTCACATACGGATGGCCTTACATTCTCCTGTAGAATTATGTGATACAGAGCAGAATTCATTGTTCCTTCTATTAATGCAAGTCGTCCAGGTCCTGAGGCAGCAAAGTATCCCTAAACCATCACGCTACCACCACCATGCTTGACCGTTGGTATGAGGTTCTTACTGTGGAATGTAGGGTTTGGTTTTCGCCAGGCATAATGGCACCCATGTTGTTTTAAAACTTTTGATTCATCTGTCCATAGAACATTCTTCTAAGAGTCTTGATGATCATCCAGGTGCTTCCAGGCTTTTCTGCTAAATTCACACTAAGTGAATTTTTTGGACAGGATGGGTCCAATTATGTCTGGTGAAAACCAAACACTGCATTAAGAAACTCATGTTGTCAGAATTAACATCTGGCACTCTGTAAAGTAGATGCTCCAGGTCATCAGATGAACCATGGAACCAACCACAAACATTCACTCAGTAACCCACAGCTCTCTATTCCTTCCTGTTCCTTTGAGACGGGAGCCAGCGGAAGAAGAGAGAAGTTCAATCAAATCAATCTATCAATCCAGTTGACACGGTAGGGCAACAGTAGATGTCCCAGAGGAAAGACAGGATGATAATGGAATGGTTGTTCAAATTATTAGACAGATGAACATAAAAGACAGTAGTGGAGAGGATAATGTTGCAGGTGGTGAAGATGATAACAATGGAGAGAAAGAACTGAAAGGAGAGAATAATGAGTTTATAGAGCTTTAATAAAAATGTTTTAAATGCCAGAGCTTTTCAGTCTGTGTTTTTAGCCTGTTGGTTTTAGTTCTTGTCTATACTATTCACAGAAACTTTATCTTCTATATGTTTTCACAGATGATATTAGATATTCTTTTGAATGTAGTCATCAGATAGATTTTTTCCAAATCATTTTGAAAAGGACATGGCATAGGATTTTGGGTAAATCCTTGGAGGGAAATCCTGTAATGTATGAAGAAAAAGAAAGCGCTTAATTCTTGAAATGAATAGATTAAAAAGAGCATGTAATAATAAAGGAAATAATAAAGGATTAGTGTGACAGCGGTGATGTGACAGCTGTGATGTGTGACAGCTGTGACGTATTGCTCTTCTAATTTCACCAAGTTAGCATTGCTTGGAATTTTGTTTGTGATGTGTTTATAGATTTGAACAGAACTAGTGTGCATTAGTTTTTATAATTAAGTAATGCTAATGGCACTAACTATGGATCGATATTCTCTCAAGCTGATTAGAGGTTTATAACCACAGAGTGCAGAGACCAAGGTACACTGGCCTGGGATCTCATTCCTTTGACTATCACCATGGCAATAGATCACAAAATGGGAAGACAAACAAACATTAAAAATAAATGTAAAATAAAAGCTGTTGTCTTGTTGAAAAAATATATACATGATCAAATCTGAAGGGCAATCTACAGAGAAAAGTTACTGATTGTACAAAAATCTCTGAGACAGGTAATATCTGATCATGCGATTGACTACACCTGATACCTGGCCATCTGCTGCTGTTGCTGGCATTTCTCTGGTTGGCACATGCTCCCTTCCCTATCAATTGACCTATTTTAGCTTTCCATCCGTCCCCTTTGTTCTCTGATTTATCATGTGTTACAAAAACACACAGATTAAAATACATCAAAGAGAAATAGTGCTCATTACCTTGTTGCCACACCAATAAAACAACTCTTTATTAAGATATCTTACAGTAACAATGACCCTTACGAACAATCTACAAATTATCCTTACCTCATACTGAGCCATGATGGAGAATGCAGTGATTCCATAGCAATCAATGGGCCCCTAAATTTGAGAACAAACCAAAACTTTATCCCTTTGTATATCACTACTATTGTATCATTAATATCAATATTTCATTAAATGTGTTTGTAATCCTTTGTAGCATGAACGGTTTTGATTGCCTTGTACCCAGTCTTATCTGACTTCAGCCCCATTAGTAAAGAACTTGTGTAGTCTTATGAGGACCAATAGACTTAGATGGACATTGCATCATTGTATCTCACAGCGTCTGTGAGAGCACGGGCAGCGCCATTGAGGCCATATCCATTTTGAAGTAGTCAATTTTCTTCTTTTAGTACTTCTATGAGTTGGTAAACAAAGTGAAAGGGTGCATACTGCCACCTGGAGTGTGTTATTTGAACAGGTACAGTATAAAGTCAAGGTTGGCGATTTACTGCCACCTGCAGTTATGGAATGTTTGCTCACAAATATAATTAATTGGCTGATCCTACCTGATGACCCGGGTGGAATCGTGGGGTCATTCCTTAACCCATAAGAAGTCCCACCCAGTTGACTACTCCAAAATGGTAAAAGTCCTCAATGGCGCTTCCCATGCTAAAACAAGCTTTTGGCCACTAGAGTCCTCTATCTATCCCTATGTGAGGACCAGACCTCTATGAACCAGGTGTCGTATGGTAGCATCATGTACTTTATCATAGCATGTCAATCTGCCCGGGGGGTTAAACAGGAACTTCTGTTTCCTTGTATGAATGCAAAGTTGGTCTATAATTCATATTCATTGTACAATGTTAACAAATACTCAGTCATAAACAAATTATTTAATATAAGATATAAATGTTATTACATCAACAGACTTAGATGGACATAGATGGACATTAGCTGTAGGACTTTAGAACATTGATAAAAGTAAAGTAACAATTTGATAATAAAGATACTACAAAATAATATTATGCCACTTATACAATTACCTCATTCATCATTCTCAACAATACATTTCTGAAATATCTTGAATCGATTTTTGTTGATTACTGTATTGCTATCTTAACATATCTTGTGAGAAGTGAATTGGATCAGATGGCTCATAGGAGGGAAAGTGATGAATATATACACATAAAGTCTTTAATTACCACTCCAGGTGGGTATGGAGGTCTGCCTGGGGGCAACACCATCAGAGCAGGCTTTGTATGGTGAGCTGGTCTTCATGCACTCAGATTTGAGCTTAAGGCACACAAAACAGAACTCTTTCTTGCAACGCAGGCAGAATAAATTCTTACAAGCGGTCTTGTCATGCTCCAATAGTGCGCCACAGGTAGGACAGGCACGCATGGATGGGCAGGCAGTGACCCCATGTACCTGGGGCAAGGCGACGGTTGGACAGTTTTGCAGCAGATGCAGCCTCTGGTCAGAGTGTGGCCCCGGACCTTTTAACTGCTTCAGGTTTTTAAACAATTTGGACAGTGACTTTGGGATGGCCGTGTAACCAAAGGACATCTCTGCCCTCAAGGTTTCAGGGATATCATCCAGAGCTGACACACAACAACAATGAAAACAGTGATAAAAAGGTATCCTTGGGACAAGTGGTGCATGAGAATGTACAAATGACACAGGGCCAGAACAGGACAAACCTACATAAATGGAATCCAGTTTCAATGAATGCTGCCAAATTATTTACAACACAGAGACCAACCATATACAGTATGTGATTATGTTCCTTTCAACATTCCATTTCAGATGATTAATTACATTTCATTACATTTTAATTAGAAAATAATAAACATGACAAGTAGATATGTTCCTAATACCTTTACATGAGGTACTTTCAAGATACAATCTACACTGTCTGGCCACAGTTCACTATACAGTTCATATATTTTTCAAAGCATTGCCTTTTAATTATAAGAGAGGCATAAAGAAACCTTACTAATGTCGTCCCGTCTGTTGACAAACTCGAGTGTCCTGTCACCGGGGTCATATCTCTTCTTGTCCTCCATTATGTTGCTCTTTCTCTTTGGCCTCTCCGTTACTGCCTCATACACACAGGACGGACAATGAGATATGACTAAGGGAAGCAGGCTTGCTTTCACTGGAAAGTCCCTTGGCCTTGTTTGTCAACATCAGTACATTTGACTTTCGCTTTCTAGCATTTACAAGAAGTCCAACCTCCTCTGCTTTCCTGTACCCAGGCACTGGAATTCCTTCCCCATGTCAGCACACAGGCACACCCTTACGTACCTTTAAACACTTACAGGCACAGCTGACTGTGGTACCAGGATCTGGGATCCCAGGGGAATACCAGTAAACATTGCTTAGCCAACGTTTCAAATAATGGAGCAGATGAATGACAGCCTGCATGGTTACCAGTCTGGTTAGCTATCATTCCCATCCTTGACACTCCTGTCGTGCTCGTTGGCATATGACACAGGAGTGGAATGCGTTAGCTAAACAGACTGGTTCCCAGGCTAGATGAATGACAATCAAACACTGATATTTCTACTCTTTGTCTGGTTGTAAAATAGACATTTATAGTAGAAAGTTTGGTGCTTTCCAGCAGTGGTACAAGAACTATCTTGAACTTAGATATTTCATTATCAAGCATTGTTCCCAAAACATCTCTCAAAACATTGTTCCTATTTCAACATGACAATGCCCCCGTGCACAAAGCGAGGTCCATACAGAAATGGCTTGTTGAGAAGAAGTTGACTGGCCTGCACAGAACCCTGACCTCAACCCCATCGAACACCTTTGGGATGAATTGGAGCGCCTACTGCGAGCCAGGCCTAATCGCCCAACATCAGTGCCCGACCTCACTAATGCTCTTGTGGTTGAATGGAAGCAGGTCCCCGCTGCAATGTTCCAACATCTAGTGGAAAGCCTTCCCAGAAGAGTGGAGGCTGTTATAGCAGCAAAGGGGGGACCAACTACATATCGATGCCTATGATTTTTAAATTAGATATTCGACGAGCAGATGTCAACATACTTTTGGTCATGTAGTGAATCTCTATTTTACGTGATGACCTTTTGTCTGATAAAGGTACACCTATCAGAGATCTCAGTTGACTTATCAATACTTATAAAACGAGTTGTTTGGTTCCTGGATGCTGATTGGACAAGAAGCATACCAAGACATGCTGATTGGCCTTCACAGACACACCTATGCCTGCTAACAGTTCCCTCTGAAAATGGTTACTGCGCCTCAATAAAAATATAATGTTCATGTTGCTGTCCTAGTCATCTCTAGTAACTTTACTAACTCGCACATTATTTCCCCTTGCTTCCAGCCTACCATTTAGTTTGGTACAGCAGGGGTTTGATAAAAGCCTCACTCTCGTCCTGTCCTACCTCGGAAACAATGTACCGTACATAGAGAGTAGAGGTCGACCGATTAATCGGAATGGCCGATTAATTAGGGCCGATTTCAAGTTTTCATAACAATCGGAAATCGGTATTTTTGGACGCCGATTTGGCCGATTAAAAAAAAAAATGTTAGACCTTTATTTAACTAGGCAAGTCAGTTAAGAACACATTCTTATTTTCAATGACGGCCTAGGAACGGTGGGTTAACTGCCTTGTTCAGAGGCAGAACAACAGATTTTTACCTTGTCAGCTCAGGGATTCAATCTTGCAACCTTACGGTTAACTAGTCCAACGCTCTAACCACCTGCTTTACATTGCACTCCACGAGGAGGCTGCCTGTTACGCGAATGCAGTAAGAAGCCAAGGTAAGTTGCTAGCTAGCATTAAACTTATCTTATAAAAAACAATCAATCAATCATAATCACTAGTTAACTACACACGGTTGATGATATTACTAGTTTATCTAGCCTGTCCTGCGTTGCATATAATCGCTTAGGTACACGTTGCTCCAAACATAAACATCAATGCCTTTCTTAAAATCAATACACAAGTATATATTTTTAAACCTGCATATTTAGTTAATATTGCCTGCAAACATGAATTTCTTTTAACTAAGGGAAAATGTGTCACTTCTCTTGCAAACAGAGTCAGGGTATATGCAGCAGTTTGGGCCGCCTGGCTCGTTGTGAATTGTGAAGACTATTTCTTCCTAACAAAGACAGCCGACTTTGCCAAACGGGGGATGATTTAACAAAAGCGCATTTGCGAAAAAAGCACAATCGTTGCACGACTGTACCTAACCATAAACATCAATGCCTTTCTTAAAATCAATACACAGAAGTATATATTTTGAAACCTGCATATTTAGCTAAAAGAAATCCAGGTTTTAGGCAATATTAACCAGGTGAAATTGTGTCATTTTGCGTTCAGTGCACGCAGTCAGGGTATATGCAACAGTTTGGGCCGCCTGGCTCATTGCGAACTAATTTGCCAGAATTTTACGTAAATATGACATAACATTGAAGGTTGTGCAATGTAACAGGAATAATGTTTTGTTTTTCGTTTTACTAGCATTTAAGAGCAGTTGGAGGCCACGGAAGGAGTGTTGTATGGCGTTGATGCTCGTTTGGAGGTTTGTTAACACAGTGTCCAAAGAAGAGCCAGATGTATACAGAATGGTGTTGTCTGTGATCCATCTAGTGGTGGATCAAAGAATGTCGCAAGAGCGACATCATTGATATATACAGAGCAAAGAGTCAGCCCGAGAATTGAACCCTGTGGCACCCCCATAGAGACTGCCAGAGTTCCAGACAACAGGCCCTCCGATTTGACACACTGAGATATGACTCTAACTCTATGTCAAACTGTGCAGCCAGAATAACAGAAAAGTAGCTGCATTTGCGTTTGTTTAAGCTGTTTTCTAGTTACGTTTATTTAGATACATCAATAACAATGAGCTTATGAAGCACCATTTCGCCTGGCATAGAAAATGTGCTCTCTAGTTGTCAGGACACTGTTATTAAGAGGAGCTAGCCAACAACACAGCTAAAATAATCTCTTCAAACTGAAGCTAGAAAGACATCAAACTAGCTGCATTTCATTTAGTTTGACCTGTATCTATTGACAGTTCTTTGTATATATCCATACAATTTATACCAGCTGATTTATGACTTCGACTGGCTGAGAAAAGCTGCCTGCCTTTCTGTCTAGTCCCAACTTCCAACCCAGACAAGTTCATTACTATGGGAAAACTGGAGATTGAATTTTAATATTGAAACAATGTTGCAAATGTCGGAGAGACAGACAGCAAGGTTCATACAAATCTCCACTGTTGATATCCAAACGCTAGTCTAAAAGAAATGGGAGATAATGTCTAGATGCTTTTTACAGTGAAGATCAAGTTTATAAATTGTCTGGTTGGGCTGATGAGACTGGATTGCACAGTAAGATGGAACAGAGTAAATAGGTATTTCATTGTCATAGCTTTAGCCGGTGGTAACTTGTGGATTATAAACTGGGTGGGTCGAGCCCTGAATGCTGATTGGTTGAAAGCTGTGGACCATACCACGGGTATGACAAAGCATTTATTTTTACTGCTCTAATTACGTTGATAACCAGTTTATAATAGCAATAAAGCACCTCAAGGATTTGTGGTATATGGCCAATATACCACGGCTAAGGGCTGTATCCAGGTCCATAGCAGTGGTATATGGGCCATATACCACACCCCCTTGGGCCTTACTGCTTAAATAGACACTGGCTGGAATGCGGTTTTAAACAATCAGCATTCAGGAATAGACCAACCCATTGTATAATGCTTAATTATACATTATACTGATAATGATTTGGCCACAAACTAGCAGTGGGTAGCTATTAATTTAGTTTATTTGCACAAATCAAAAGACAATTTGTAACAGTTAAAAAAACAATCTATTTAAACAAACCAAACTTATTTCAAGGTAAAGAGCAATCTAACTTCATGTTGTGGATGAACTGTCCATGAGTTGGTACCTTTGCATGGTTTTAAGTTTCAAACTGATTGATCAACACGGGTCGAGGTGAGGAGGGGGATTATTTAAGACCTGTGGGCTTATAAAGATTCATCACAAATCACTAGTGGTTGTGAGCAATACAGATCAACATATGCCAGTGCCATATGACAGTACAGCAGCTGAATCTCAAAATTGCTGAGAATGTGTCTGAGAGCTCGGAGAGCTCATCCACAAGGCACATAAAACTACCAGAACCAATCTGTCATTCAGCTGGTGATGAGGCAACTGGCCTTGGGGATGGAGGGGCTGAAGAATGGGCAGAATGAAGCCACCTGCTGCTTCCACAGCCTACTGTGCCTGGATGTCTGATGATAGCCAATGTATATTTCTGATATAGAGCTACTTGCAAAGGTTGACTTTACTATCTAGTTCTGATCTCGAAACCAAAGGATGAAAAGAGAACGTTGTTTATATGTAATTCTCAAAATAAAAATTGGGTATTTACTATGTGACTAGAAGGCAGATTTGAATTTTCTTTACTTGCTCTCTTCTGTCATTTTATTTTTCATGCATTTTTATCAAGACTATTGACTTAATCTGAGCTATCTATATGTCAGACATTTTTCAGCAATACATTCGCTACATGCTCTATAATCTCAATTTCTTAAACCTTTTATGTGACGCAAATGTTGTTGTTCATTAAGAAATCGTGTGTGTGAGAGAGGCGATATATATAAATTATTAATAAGATCTCTTAATATTTTCTTTAAAAAAAAGCTTGTATGGAATACGTACATCTGGGTCCTCCATTTAGATCTCAAGTGAGGTAAAGTGAATCTAAATCGAAAGTGAAATTTTGAAAAGTGTTAGGGTTTAACCAACTATTTGTTTGCATAACCAATATAATACAACTATTTAAACCTATATAATAAAATTAGTTGTGGTGCATACCTTATGAATACTAATGCTAAACATAAGAGGTTTATATTGTATTAACATAGATTGAGCGACATATAATAGACATGACTAACTGGAGGGTTGCTGGCTAGTGGGAGTGTAGGCTGAGTAGACTCGTGACACACACACACACAGTGCCTGGTTGTGGGGCCGCTCAAGGACAGGTGTACGAGAGGGGCTGGTAGAATGGGAGATAGCTGTAGCACAAAAGCATAAACTGTCCTAACTGTAGCATAAAAACAGGCACTGTCCTTGGGTGTCTGACTCTCAGGTAGGAGGACATTTTTTGTTGAGCAACAGCAGTGGCAGCCAGGGAAAGTGTTGGGGGAATAATTTGGTGACATCTTGTGGACTTAATGTGATTATAAAATAGGGGGCTAGTTAACCCTGAGTATCCTTACAGTAGGCTATGTTATGAATGAGGGTTAGGGGGAAAGTTAGGGTTCAAAATAATAATAATGGTAAGCTTAATAATAACAACACCAATAATAATAATATGCTCATAATAATAATAATGTGAGCTACGTAACTTGATTTTTATAACAATTATTGTTGAAGTTTTTTATTAGTGTTGTTGTTGTTATAATTATTGTTATAATTTTATAATTGTTATTGTTGTAATAATAATGTTCTTATTATTAACCTATTTGTTTACAATAAGGTATGACTAAGACAGTTGATGTCATTAAAGTATGTCTTTTTCCAAATGAAGTGGTATAATGTAAATCTCACAGATTGTGAACATTTTCTCCATAACATGCATTTTTTTTAAAGTTTTATGAAGATTATTCGGACACGGAAAATTTAAAAATTAATTCCAAGGAAAATCGTCCAAAGAAGAAAGGATGTGATGACAACATTGTAAAGAGGTTTAAAATTAAACTTGACCTCATATTTGGTAAGCAATTAAGTTCGAGCTATTACAGGCCTACATGCTGACACACTGAGGTGGATGAGTTATAGAATTACAATAATTCCTCATTCTTCTCTTATTTTAGACTACAATGGCTTATATTATCAAGGGTCAATGTGTTATTTGAACAGTGTGCTGCAGGTCCTCTTCATGACTAAGGACTTCAGTTAGGCTGTGGAAAGGTTCGAATATTTACATTATTAACTGCACTGGATTTAGGCCCTCTTAACACAATGATTACAATCTAAAATCAATATCTTTAAAGAGAATAATAATATAAATAGAGAAGCTATAGATCTCACATCTCTCCTCACAGCCACTGTGGTCCAGATCAGAAGGCTGCTGATTTTCACCTGAAAAACCTATTCATGACTTTATAGACAAGTGAACCTCACACAAAAGACATGGCATCCTTACTGGGTATTGGAAATTGTGAGCTTACTGTAGATATCCTGCTGAGAATTTTATTTTACTTTATGTAACGTTGATAAATGTACAGGTGCTCTCATAGCATTTAAATAATTATATTAATTTATTAAAACGTATATCCTTTGTAATTTGACCTACCGCAAGAGTGTTTTGACTCGTCATATCTTTTTCCACCCAGTGTTCGAACAACATGATGCTGCTGAATGTTTTGAGATTTTAAGCATGGTCAATCCGGATGTGTCTCAGGTCCTTTATCATGTATTATACTGAGATAATTTTGGACAAAAACCTGCAACTGAACATGTTTGACATGTTATATATTACATATTTTTGGCTTGAGATCTTCAAAGGACATTTAGGACGAACTACCACGTGTTTAGAAGGTCATATGACCAGTGATGAAACTGGTCAATTTTGGACACTGCCCCTTTCACTGGAAACAAACTACAGTGTGGTAGGGTAAATACACTTAAAAGTATTTTAGTAATTCCAAAAGTTTTTGATGGAGCAGGGAATGATTGTAAACTGTGTGTGTTTCAGAGGGAAGGGTTTGAGGAGTTTTTCAAGTCTTCAACGATCAGTGGGATGTACTGTGACCAATGTGATGAGAAAACACATGCAACCATTGTGAGTTGTGATATTTGGAATACTCAATCAATATCCTTAATAATTGTACCAAAAGATAACGTGCTTTTCACTATGTAAGGTTGTAATACTGTATAACACTGTCTCCCTCTAGTGGTTATATTAATCAGGACTGAGTGTTTGTTTTGTGTCTGCAGGTATATAAGATGGTACATCACCCAGAGATTCTAACTCTGCTACTCAAGAGGTTTCAGTTTGACGACCACAGTAAGTCATACGTGAAAAAGGACTGCTGTGTGAATATTCCTCAAACGTTACATACAAAAGGTATTTAGAGATACTTTCTTTATTTGACACGTGCTTTCATAACACACATTCTCAGATAGGCGACACATTTGTATATTAATTCAGTCAGGTTAGGCTAAGAGAACAGCAGCAGTATAAAAGGAAATCAGAAGGTTCCGTTATAGCTCTCCTTCTTATTGGTCCTTTTGATTTATCCAATGTCTCTGAACAGAACTGTGACTATGAACTCTATGCGGTTGTGGACCATGTGGGGAGTCTAATAGGTGGTCATTACACGGCTACAATCAAGTCCCATGATGATCACAACTGGTATGTCTTTGATGACACTAAAGTCAGACAGGTAAGATTTTGAAATGTTTTATTGAATTGAATATTAATTGTTTCAGTGTCAAAGATGATGTCAAGGATGACGTCAAAGATGATGTCAAAGATGTCTCATCAGAATGTAATAAAACACCACCTATAGACCCCACTTCCTCAATATACAGTAGTTCCATACCCATCCGAGGCCAATATATATAATATATATACAGTATTTGTTTACTATTTGTAATATATACTGCACCTCTTTTACAGCCCAACCCACAATCAATCAGTCTCATGAGTAATGAAAGGTAAAATGTCAGTGTTTTTCCATATCTTCAGGTTGTGTGTGGGTGTGTTTCCTTTGCAAACCTGCCACATTTCCAGAGAACGGCATGTCAAACTCTCATGCCCCTCTTTTTAGTAAAATTACAATTCTAATATTATTTTTTCAATTTCCACTAGATCCCAGAGAGCATATCTGCTTATGTACAATAAATGTAAGTTAACTATTTTAGACTTTTACAAATAACTGCCATACAGTCAGCCCTTACGGTAACATCACTTATCTTAAAGGATCCTGGTATTGATGTTTTCAGTTATCCTGGCATCAACAGCTCCTGTTTGATCCATGTAGATTTGTGGCCCTAAATATTTATTCTCCTTGGCTAAACTGAAATATGCTTCCTTCATTTATTACTCTTTCTGACCAATTACAGTCAAATGTATGAATCCATTCCCCCCTGGAATTCTAAGCATGTGCTCCAGATGAACCAATAGAAGGGGAATTAAACAAAAAAGAAGAGGAATTGAAGTGTATGGAAGAGGAATGGAAGAGAATAGAGGAGGAATTGAGGATAATGAAAGAGGAATGGAAGAGAATAAAAGAAGAATTGAAGAAAATAATCCAAATGGAATGGAAGAGAATATATGAGGAATTGAAGACATGGGTAGACAACATTGGAAGAGGAATCGATGACAATAGGAGAGAAATTGGAGAGTATAGAAGAGGAATTGGAGAGTATAGAAGAGGAATTGGAGAGTATAGAATAGGAATTCAACAATGTAGAAGAGAAAAATAAAAAGTATAGAAGAAAAATTGTCAATTATAGAAGAGGAATCCAACATATGACTGAGTCTGTTACGTCCCATTGGGGACACAAAGTCACTCAAAACTAACTGCCAACTGAACGTTAGATCTCTTGGAAAGTGACATCAACAATGGCCATTAACAGCTACATTAGCCAACTAGTTTCAGTCTGTAACAAAGAGAATAGAGGTGGAAAAGAATGAAGTGAAGTGAGAGAAAAAAGCGTATCTCCAAACACTGCTAAAGGACATGAGAGCAGACAGAGAGAGTCTGCAATAAAATAGGTAAGCTTGGATTCATTACATTCAGCTTAGTTTTATTCAGTGGTCTTTCATTGTTCAGACATGGTTTTAGCTATGTAGGCTTAGTCTATATCAGTAGCCATACCGAATATTAATCTCTATATATTAATGAATCTCCATGCGAAGCAGTGGAAAGGTCCCACCCCCGGCTCTGACAACGGTGGCTGCATCAACGAGGACCTGGAACTGCAAGACCACCACTCAGCACCAGGTACAGGGGGTCTCCGACTGCCCCACCATTCGTGCCTGCCCTACCTGTGGCCAACAGGTGGAGCAAGACAAGACCGGCTGCAAGAATGTTCTCTGCATTAAAAACGTATGCTTTGTGTGCCTGATGCCCACACCTGATTGCCTGATGACTTCCAGCTCATATTTCATAACCTGCTCTGAGGTAGTGGCTCCAACACTCGTTGACAAAAGGTGTTATCTAGAACATAAAAGGGTTATTCGGTTGTCCCCATAGGAGAACCCTTTGAAGAACCATTTTTGGTTCCAGGTAGAACTCCTTTAGTTCCAGGTTGAACCCTTTCCCCAGAGGGTTCTACCTGGAACCATAAAGGGTTCTCCTATGGGGACAGCCAAGGAACCCTTTTGGAACCCTTTTTTTAAGAGTGTAGGAATACCTTTACACCCATCTGGCACAGAAACTAAGAGTTACATAGCTCTCATTCCAGTCATGGTAGGCACACACCATGATATTCACACCCCATAACCAATGTTGAATATAACTGATGGAATATGTATGTTAAGACCCTTTTAAAATAAAATAAAATTGACATGTTTCCTTAAGTATTTTATAAGTCAGATTAATATAACCTCATTAATATAATCGCAGCTCAACCTTTCAACCTTTTTTATAGGAATTAAATGAATCTCCAGCTCTCAGAGTAGTACACCTTTTGTAGTATCATGACATTGCTCTGTTGGTCTGGTCAAGATTTGTCAAAGGTGAGTGAAATATGGAGCAATTGGTGAATCTTCATGTACATTTATTATTGGGAAACGGTGAATGTCCAGTGACATTGTTTATTGTGACCTGCTGTGCTGTGTTCGACTGCAGCCTAAATATATATATTACTTTCTGGATATTGAATGTAGCCTATCCAATTAATAGTGTTGCCTATCCTTAATTGTGTTTACATATGGTTTGTTTCCTTCAGCTCTGATTTCCTTCGGTCTGTTTACAGCTGGGTCTGTGTTTGATAGATCTCTTGCTTGAAACCTGATAATAGAAGCACAGCCAGATGTGATGTCGTTGTTGATGTTTTTCAGTGTCAATGAGCGCTTGAAACACAGCACTCAAATTTCCCTTAAGCCAAAAAGTATACAAATAACTAAAGCCAGTGCAGGACTTATGTAGGCAAAAACAAAATCCTGATTAAGTGCAAAATTATGAGACGGCATTGAATGCGCCATAATTAGGCTAGTCTATAGCTTAATGGGGTGGCAGGTAGCGTTGGGCCAGTAACCAAAAGGTTGCTGGATCGAATCCCAGAGCTGACAAGGTAAAAATAGGTCGTTCTGCTCCTGAGCAAGGCAGTTAACCCACTGTTCCCCGGGCGCTGAAGACGTGGATGTCGATTGCACATTTCAGTTGAAGGCATTCAGTTGTACAACTGTATAGGTATCCCACTTTCCCTTAAGGAATTTTGCATTCAGAAGTTTAAATATATTCCAGTCTATGGTAAACTACACTGCAAATGTTATGACATCAGAATCTTGGTTGACATGTATGATTGATGTAATGACTTAAACAAATATAGGCCTAATGATTCTAAAATCTATTTTGATCCCTCCGAGGCCTTCATTTGACAGGTTCATAGTAATTACAAGTTACCAGAGCTATTTTTCAATGTACACTGAACAAAAAATATGATCGCAACATGTAAAGTGTTGGTTCCATGTTTCATGAACTGAAATAAAAGATCCCAGAAATCTTCTATACGCACAAAACCTTATTTATCTTAAATTTTGTGCAAATTTGTTTACATCCCTATTAGTGAGCATTTCTCCTTTGCCAACATAATCCATCCACCTGACAGGTGTGGCATATCAAGAAGCTGATTATTAAACATTAAAATCATTACACAGGTGTACCTTGTGATGGGGAAAATAAAAGGTCATTCTAAAATGTGCCATTTTGCCACACAATGCCACAGATGTCTCAAGTTTTGTGGGAGCGTGCAATTGGCATGCTGACTGCAGGAATGTCCACCAGAGTTATTGCCAGATAATGTAATGTTAATTTCTCTACCATAAGCCGCCTCCAATATCGCTTTAGAGAATTTGGCAGTATGTCCATAGCCACGGGAAGTAGGGGTGCTGAAGGTGCTGCAGTACCCACTGAAAATTTTGAATAAAACAAAATCAACGTTGTGAACAGAGTGCCCCATGGTGGCGGTGGGGTTATGGTATGGGCAGGCAGGCATAAGCTACGGGCAATGAACACAATCACATTTTATTGATGGCAATTACAATGCACAGAGATACTTGGGATGCTCTGGATCGACGTGCACGGCAACGTGTTGCAGTTCCCACCAATATCCAGCAACTTCACACAGCCAAGATGAGTGGGACAACATTCCACAGGCCACAATCAACAACCTGATCAACTCTATGCAAAGAAGATGTGTTACACTGCATGAGGCAAATGGTGGTCACACCAGATACTGACTTGTTTTCTGATCCACTCCCCTACTTTTTTTAATTCCCAATCATGTGAAATCCATATATTAGGGCCTAATTTATTTATTTTAATTGACTGATTTCCTTATATAAACTGTAACTCAGTAAAATCAAAGATTTGTATAACTAACCAAAGATAGCCTTGTCGTTTCCAATGGCAACAAATGAGTCAGAGTGGGCAGAACAGGCAAGGAGGTGGGCATAGCCAAGCCTGAGCTAGCGAAATCCTATTGATACGTTCTAGAGCATATTTGCATATTTCCATTAGGGAAAACGCCCACTTTGTGAAGTGCGCAATAGGTAAATTCGCCTTTGCAGTCCTAAACAACGTAATTTTCTGAAATTTTGGTAAAGTCTACTAAACTTAGTGCACTCTGTTCGTAACAGATTATAGTTTTGGAAACAGAACATTTTACTGAGATCAAATGTTTTATCGATGAGAAAATGTGCAGAATATCGGCCAAAATCCATCTCTTTCCATTTTCTCTTCCACTACCGGCCACTGGGCTACCTTTCGCTACCATATTTGGTAGTGAATGGAAACGCCAACTGGATGCTTCACAGTTATACATCTGGTGAAATATCTGTCTCATTGTTCTGTGGTAAAATCTTTGAAATTGTTGCATGTCACGTTTATATTTTTGTTTAGTGTAGTTTGTAATAATAAAGGACTTCCATCATAATATCTTCATACTACAACACAGGAAAGTTACAGATTAAAAACAGTCTTGACAAAAAAATTGACAGATGAAGAGAGAAAACTAACTAAATTATGCCTCTTGAACAAATATACCTACTGTCTTTCTCTTTGAACGTTTCAATACCTTTGAATTATTTAACAGTAAGATTCATATCGGCCTAAAATATACCAATTATTTAGCTAGTTTACATACATTTTTTAACTATTTGATCATTCGTTTTTTGATAACGTGGTTTGTCCATTTATACTTTCCGTACCAGCAATTATTTCACTAACCATTACAACATGGCTGCGGTCAGGAGTGGTGTCACTCCGGTTTCTCTAACGATATGTTTTTTAAGACAAGCTGGAAGACCAATTCCGGGGAACCATTCATTTACAGAGAGATGGAACCAGGTTTGAGTTGTTCATGTCTTTGTGCTGTTGAATTCATGTATGAGTCTGACAGCAAGCGTTAACAGCGATTCTAAACCGCACGCCCGACTTTGTGCTTAGCTCTGTGACTTTGAGTCATTGTTGAGCTAACGTTAGCAGGTAAGTGAATTAGCTTACACCTTTCTATCAAATATCTACATGCCAAACACAGGATATAAGATTGCAGCTACGTATGTTTGCATAGCTATAACATTGTTGGTAGCAGTCCTGTCCAACTGTCTGCATACACAAGTGGTCATGTAAAGTCAGTTATGTATGACATGTTAGTTACACTAAACAAAAATGTAAATTCAACATGTAAACTGTTGGTCCCATGTTTCATAAGCTGAATTAAAGAACCCATACATTTTCCATATGCATAAAGAGCTTATTTGTCTCAAATTTTGTGAAACTGTTTACATCCCAGTTGGTGAGCATTTCTCATTTTGCCAAGATAATCCATCCAACTGACATGGTGGCATATCAAGAAGCTGATTACTAAACACCATGATCATTACACAGATGCACCTTGTGCTGGGGACAATAAAAGGCCAATCTAAAATATGCAGTTTTGTCACACAACATAATGCCAGAAGTGTCAAGTTGAGGGAGTGTGCAATTTCCATGCTGACTGCAGGAATGTCCACCAGAGCTGTTGCCAGATAATTGAATGTTATTTTCTCTACCATAAGCTGCCTCCAACAGAATTTTAGAGAATTTGGCAGTAAGTCCAACCTGCCTCACAACCGCAGACCACATGTACGGTGTTGTGTGGGCGAGCGGTTTGCTGACGTCAACTTTGAACAGAGTGCCCCATGGTGGGGTTATGGTATTGTCAGGCATAAGTTACAGACAATGAACACCATTGCATTTTATCGATGGCAATTTGAATGCTCAGGCACCGTGACGAGATCTTTACATGCTGACCACACTGCTCGCCATATAAAGTCAAAAATAAGAAGCCTGGAGGAGAGATGACTAGAAACTAATTCAGTTTACTGTTTTCTGTTGATTTAATTGTTGAAGTAGGTAAAATAACAACCCAATGTTTATATCCCAGGTCAAATTAGCTAGCAACAGCAAGCTAGGTAGCTACATTGCCATAAATGTTTCATGCTTTTTTACATGTCCCCAAATTAATATAATTGGTTCAGTTTGTTTTGAGATATCAACCTGCGTGTCCTGGTCTCGTGTGGGTGGACAAAATCAACTTGCGCGTGGTCTGGTCAGCATGTTAAGCCTGTTGTCCTGCAACTCATCCACTGCCATCACCTCATGTTTCAACATGATAATGCGGAGCCCCATGTCGCAAGGATCTGTACACAAGAGGTCAACCGATTTATGATTTTTCAACGCCGATTATTTGAGGACCAAAAAGCCGATACCGATTAATCGGCCAATTATTTCCATATAATGACAATTACAACAATACTGAATGAACACTTATTTTAACTTAATATAATACATCAATAAAATCAATTTAGCCTCAAATAAATAATGAAACATGCTCAATTTGGTTTAAATAATGCAAAACAACGTGTTGGAGAAAGTAAAAGTGCAATATGTGCCATGTAAGAAAGCTAATGTTTAAGTGCCTTGCTCAGAACATGGGAACATATGAAAGCTAGTGGTTCCTTTTAACATGAGTCTTCAATATTCCCAGGTAAGAAGTTGTAGTTATTAAATTATAGGACTTTCTCTCTAAGATTTGTATTTCATATACCTTTTGACTATTGGATGTTCTTATAGACACTTTAGTATTGCCAGTGTAACAGTATAGCTTCCGTCCCTCTCCTCGCTCCTACCTGGGCTCTTACCAGGAACACATCAACAGCCACCCTCGAAGCAGCGATACCCATGCAGAGCAAGGGGAACAACTACTCCAGGTCTCAGAGCGAGTGACGTTTGAAACGCTATTAACGTGCACCCGGCTAACTAGCTAGGCATTTCACATCGGTTACACCAGCCTAATCTTGGGAGTTGACAGGCTTGAAGGGGTGGAACGTTCCAACAGGAATCTGTTCCAAAAAAAGTTAAGTAAAAGGTTGCCAACCAACAACGCATACAAACCTAGCTAACTAGCTGCCGAATAGGCATCAACTCACCACGTAGCTTGTCCATAGGCAGACGTGAGGACAGACATTTTTCGGAATAAACGTGATGAGTGAAAAACCACTCCCTATCTTATTCTGCCGCTATACAACTTTGTTGTTTTTTGGAAACCTTGTTATTTACGAAGTTTTTGGAATAGATTCCTGTTGGAACGTTCCACAAATTATACCCACCCAGGTTGAAGTCATAAACAGCGCAATGCTTGAAGCACTGCGAAGGGCTGCTGGCAAAACGCACAAAAGTGCTGTTTGAATGAATGCTTACGAGCCTGCTGCTGCCTACCACCGCTCAGTCAGACTGCTCTATCAAATAATAGACTAAATTATAATAAACACAAATACGAGCCTTGGGTCATTAATATGGTCGAATCTGGAAACTATCATCTCGAAAACAAGTTTGTTTTTTTTCTTTCAGTGACATACGGAACCATTCCGTATTTTATCTAACGAGTGACTAAGTCTAAATATTCCTGTTAGGCATTGATGTTTATGGTTAGGTACATTGGTGCAACGACAGTACTTTTTTTCGCAAATGCGCTTGTTAAATCAACACCCGTTTGTTGAAGTAGGCTGTGATTCAATGAAAATTAACAGGCACCGCATCGATCATATGAAACGCAGGACACGTTAGATAACTACACATGGTTGATGATATTACTAGTTTAACTAGTGATTATGTTAAGATTGATCGTTTTTTTATAAGTCTAATGCTAGCTAGCAACTTACCTTTGCTTCTTGCTGCCCTCGTGTTACAGGTAGTCAGCCTGTTAATCCTTGTGGAGTGCAATGTAAGGCAGGTGGTTAGAGCGTTGGACTGGTAACCGAAGGTTGCAAAAATGAATCCCCCCTGAACAAGGCAGTTAACCCTGTTTCTAGGCCGTCATTGTAAATAAGAATGTGTTCTTAATCTGACTTGCCTAGTTAAATAAAGGTGTAAATAAAATAAAAATCGTTGGCCAAAAATGCCGATTACCGATTGTTATGAAAACTGGAAATCGGCCCTAATTAATCGGTCGACCTCTAGTACACAATTCCTGGAAGCTGTAAATGTCCTGGTTCTTCCATTGCCTGCATACTCAGACATGTCACCCATTGAGCATGTTCTGGATCGACCTGTACAACCGCGTGTTCCAGTTCCCGCTAATATCCAGTGACTTAGCACAGCCATTGACGAGTGTGACATTACACAGGCCACAATCAACAGCCTGATCAACTCCATGCGAAGGAGCTGTCGTGCTGTATGAGGCATTTTTGTTTTTTAAACCTTTATTTAACTAGGCAAGTCAGTTAAGAACAAATTCTTATTTTCAATGATGGCCTATGGATCCTGATTTAGCTGCTGCCGAGGCTGCAGCTACTCCTCCTGGGGTACAGCAAAATTTAAGGCAGTTATAACATTTTAAAAACGATACATTCACAACACATTAAGTGTGTGCCCTCACGCCTCTACTCTACTACCACATATCTACAACACAAAATCCATGTGTATGTGTGCCTGTTTGTAGCTCTTCAAATGGTCACACCAGATACTGACTGGTTTTCTGATCCCATATCAGCCAGTAACTAGCTAACTAACATTAACTAGATACAGCCTTGAATGATACAGCCTTGATAACATCAACAATGTTATACACACATACGTAGCTATCCTGTGTGTGGCATGTAGTTTTAGATCTATGATAGAAAACCTTGGCCTAAACATGATCATGACAAGTAAGCAATATCTTTGTGCACCTCCATCTGCCCCAAAGTCAATATACACTGCTCAAAAAAATAAAGGGAACACTTAAACACAATGTAACTCCAAGTCAATCACACTTCTGTGAAATCAAACTGTCTACTTAGGAAGCAACACTGATTGACAATAAATTTCACATGCTGTTGTGCAAATGGAATAGACAACAGGTGGAAATTATAGGCAATTAGCAAGACACCTCCAATAAAGGAGTGGTTCTGCAGGTGGTGACCACAGACCACTTCTCAGTTCCTATGCTTCCTGGCTGATGTTTTGGTCACGTTTGAATGCTGGCGGTGCTTTCACTCTAGTGGTAGCATGAGACGGAGTCTACAACCCACACAAGTGGCTCAGGTAGTGCAGCTCATCCAGGATGGCACATCAATGCGAGCTGTGGCAAGAAGGTTTGCTGTGTCTGTCAGCGTAGTGTCCAGAGCATGGAGGCGCTACCAGGAGACAGGCCAATACATCAGGAGACGTGGAGGAGGCCGTAGGAGGGCAACAACCCAGCAGCAGGACTGCTACCTCCGCCTTTGTGCAATGAGGAGCAGGAGAAGCACTGCCAGAGCCCTGCAAAATGACCTCCAGCAGGCCACAAATGTGCATGTGTCTGCTCAAACGGTCAGAAACAGACTCCATGAGGGTGGTATGAGGGCCTGACGTCCACAGGTGGGGGTTGTGCTTACAGCCCAACACCGTGCAGGACGTTTGGCATTAGCCAAAGAACATCAAGATGGGCAAATTCGCCACTGGCGCCCTGTGCTCTTCACAGATGAAAGCAGGTTCACACTGAGCACGTGACAGACGAGTCTGGAGACACCGTGGAGAACGTTCTGCTGCCTGCAACATCCTCCAGCATGACTGGTTTAGCGGTGGGTCAGTCATGGTGTGGGGTGGCATTTCTTTGGGGGGCCACACAGCCCTCCATGTGCTCGCCAGAGGTAGCCTGACTGCCATTAGGTACCGAGATGAGATCCTCAGACCCCTTGTGAGACCATATGCTGGTGCGGTTGGCCCTGGGTTCCTCCTAATGCAAGACAATGCTAGACTTCATGTGGCTGGAGTGTGTCAGCAGTTCCTGCAAGAGGAAGGCATTGATGCTATGGACTGGCCCGCCCGTTCCCCAGACCTGAATCCAATTGAGCACATCTGGGACATCATGTCTCGCTCCATCCACCAATGCCACGTTGCACCACAGACTGTCCAGGAGTTGGCGGATGCTTTAGTCCAGGTCTGGGAGGAGATCCCTCAGGAGACCATCCGCCACCTCATCAGGAGCATGCCCAGGCGTTGTAGGGAGGTCATACAGGCACGTGGAGGCCACACACACTACTGAGCCTCATTTTGACTTGTTTTAAGGACATTACATCAAAGTTGGATCAGCCTGTAGTGTGGTTTTCCACTTTAATTTTGAGTGTGACTCCAAATCCAGACCTCCATGGGTTGATAAATTGGATTTCCATTGATTATTTTTGTGATTTTGTTGTCAGCACATTCAACTTTGTAAAGAAAAAAGTATTTAATAAGATTATTTATTTCATTCAGATCTAGGATGTGTTGTTTAAGTGTTCCCTTTATTTTTTTGAGCAGTATATTTCTTGAGATTTGTGATACAATTATGGTGGTCTGACCATTTTAAACCAAACCACAATATAGCTAACTTGGCTAGAAACAGACTTCTGCGTGTGCGTCATCATGCTGCATTTACTGCTGCATTGTCTAAGTCATCCTATCCTACAATATGCCACAAAGTAAAGTGGATCAGAAAGTTGTAGTGCATCATCTGATTTTAACTTGTTATTATGTCCCTTCTACAGAGGTCCCATCTTTACACAGCAGTAGAATGTAGGAGTCCATCGACTAGATCTGTTCTTGGTCGACGTCACAATGGGAGGTTCTTATTGGTCAGTGCCATGGCCGTCAGGCACAACAGCTCACAGGTGAGTCGGTGTCAATGTGAAATACAGTAACTAGTCTGATCCTCTCAAATTATTCTACATTACACCATGCTCTGGTTGTTACACCTTGAAAAATGTGGTCAAACTCCAAGACACTTCCTGTGGCATAATAGTTTGTCCTGTCCCTTTGGAAATCCTTCCACCTGTTTGTGAAAGAGGTATTATATTTTCAGATCCCAAGTGAAACCCTTCCCACGGCATCTCCAGTGCTGGAAGCATCTATCCCCAGCACCGTAGTCATGGATCCCGCTTCTATAAACACACAGCCAATCGCTGAGCAGGTGTTTGAGGCTGCACCAACCGTAGTGGATGTTCTGCAGGGGGTGGGAGTAGAGCTTAGCCTATCAGAGCTGGGCCTGGGGAGCGCCACCCCCGTGGGCCTGGTCCAGAACCTACTGGAGTTCATGCATGTGGACATGGGGATGCCGTGGTGGGGAGCTATTGTTGTAGGTGAGACATTTTAGTCATTCAGCAGACGCTCTTATCCAGAGCTACTTACAATTAGTGCATTCGTCTTTAGGTAGCTAGGTGAGACAACACATCACAATTGTATCAAGTACATTTTCCCTCAACAAAGTATTTATCAACAAAGTCAGTGCAAGTAGGAAAAGGCAAGTGCCTTTTTCTTTTTTGAGGGGGTCGTCGGGGGCGCCGTGACTTATTTAATTTACTCTTCAAACAGGTAGGGTTTCAGATATTTTTGGAAGATGGGCAGGGGCTCCGCTGTCCTGACGCTAGGGGGAAGTTTGTTCCACCATTTGGGTGTCAGGACTGAGAATAACTTTGACTGGCCTGAGCGGGAGCTACCCTCCCGTTGGGGTGGGAGGGAAAAGAAACCAGAGGTGGTGGAACGGAGTGCTCTGGTTGGGATGTACGGTTTGAGCATAGCCTGACGGTAGGCAGTGGCAGTTCCCTTTGCTGCTCCATAGGCAAGCACCAAGGTCTTGTAGTGGATGTGAGCTTCAACTGGAAGCCAGTGGCGTGTGCGGAGGAGCAGGGTGACATGCAAAAACTTAGGAAGGTTGAACACCAGGCAGGATGCAGTATAAGTAGCAGGGGTTTAATGGCACAAGCGAGGAGCCCAGCCAACAGATTTGCAGTAGTCTGGATGAGAGATGACAGGTGCCTGGATTAGGACCTGTGCGGCTTCCTGTGTGAGGAAAGGTTGTACTCTACCAATGTTGTAGAGCATGAACCTGCAGGAGTGAGTCACTGTTTTGTTTACAGAGAACAACTGGGTGCTGTCCAGGATTCCGGGTCCAAGCCCAACATCCAAGCTGAGATGTCTGCCAGGCACGCGAAGATGTGTCGCCACCAAGGTGTCAGAAGGGGGCGGGGAGGAGAAAAGTAGTTGTGTGTCATACGCATAGCAATGCTAGGAGAGACCGTGTGAGGATATGATATGGAACGGCAGGTAGCCTAGTGGTTAGAGCATTGGACTAGTAACCGAAAGGTTGCAAGATCGAATCCCCGAGCTGACAAGGTAAAATTCTGTAGTTCTGCCCCTGAATAAGCCAATTAACCCACTGTTCCTAGGCCGTCATTGAAAATAAGAATTTGTTCTTAACTGACTTGCCTAGTTAAATAAAGGTAAAATAAGAATGATCGAGCCGATTGACTTGGTTTAAAGAGAAAAGGTTTTTCCACTGCTCAGGGATTTGAACCAGCGAACTTTTGGTGACTGGCTCAACGCTCTTAACCACTAGGCTACCTGCAGTTCCAGTTGAGTGAGCTTTTTGAAGCATGACTGGTTAGGGTCAAGAAGATCGTTCTGGAAGAGAGAACCAGAGAGTTGGTCAGAGACAGCACAGTGTGTTGCTAAGAAAACAGGGATACCGGTCTGTAGTTTGACGTCAGAGGGGTGGAGTGTTGGTGTCTTGAGGAGGGGAGCAGCTCTGGCCATCTTGAAGTCAGAAGGGATGCAGCTAGTGGTCAGGGATGAGGGAAGTGAGGAATGGGATGTCTCCAGAGATGGTCTGGAGGAGGGGATGCAGCTAGTGGTCAGGGATGAGGGAAGTGAGGAATGGGATGTCTCCAGAGATGGTCTGGAGGAGGGGATGCAGCTAGTGGTCAGGGATGAGGGAAGTGAGGAATGGGATGTCTCCAGAGATGGTCTGGAGGAGGGGATGCAGCTAGTGGTCAGGGATGAGGGAAGTGAGGAATGGGATGTCTCCAGAGATGGTCTGGAGGAGAGGATGCAGCTAGTGGTCAGGGATGAGGGAAGTGAGGAATGGGATGTCTCCAGAGATGGTCTGGAGGAGGGGATGCAGCTAGTGGTCAGGGATGAGGGAAGTGAGGAATGGGATGTCTCCAGAGATGGTCTGGAGGAGGGGATGCAGCTAGTGGTCAGGGATGAGGGAAGTGAGGAATGGGATGTCTCCAGAGATGGTCTGGAGGAGGGGATGGGGTCAAGTGGGCAGGTTGTTGGGTGGCCGGACACCACTGGTCGCAGGATTTGATCTGGAGAAAGAGGTGAAGGCTTAAGGTAGTTCTGTGTGAGTAGGCTCAGTGAATGAGTAGGGGATGTCGTCATCCATTCCCCCCCCCCCCCCCCCCCAAAGTGGTTGACAGTCATCCGCAGGAAGGAGGTGGAGAGGAGTTTCCCAGGGCTAGAGGCAGAAGCTTGAAATGTAGTGATGTTTCTCTGTTACACACCCAGGCACAGTGCTGGCCCGCATCATGGTGTTCCCAGTCATCGTGAAGGGTCAGAGGGAGGCGGCCAAGCTGAACAACGTTATGCCAGAGATGACCAAATTCACCAACAAGATGAACGAGGCCAAACAGAGCGGAAACAAGTTTGACTGTTAGTCTTTTTTCCTCAACTAACTTCCATTTCACGACTCATCTGTATCATCCCTCTGTATTTATCCCCCCTTTCGTCTCCCATTGTAACTGTTCCCTTCTTTTATTGCTCTACTCTTCTCATGTCATTATTCTACTTTTAGGGCTGGTTTCCCAGATAGAGATGAAGTCTAGTCCTATACTAAAAAAAAAGGATTGTTTTAGTCTAATATTATATCTGTTTTGGCTTCTTGCGGTCAATTTGCAGTCTACAAATGATTTGTAATTATGTTTTGGCCCGCTGACCATCCGCTCAAGGAAATATCTAGTTGATTATCCCTGCTGTAGTGTGTGACGTCTCCCTCAGTTTCTCATGTGAGGTCATATTTCTGTGTGTCTCCTAGTTTCTAAGGCGTACTCTGACCTGACCGCTTTCCAGAAGAAGCATGACGTCAACCCTCTCCGTGGCTTCCTGGTCCCTCTGGTGCAGGTCAGTTACAGCTCCCACTCTCTCTCCCTTGCTCCCACTCTCTCTTTCTCTCCACTGATTTCGAAGAAAATAACTCCTATAGAAGTAATATCATAAACTCCCACTATAGCCCATACCTCCTCACAATGCTTTTTGATTTGGTGAACAAGGAGAAAGAAGATTATTAATGGGACCTAGTATTTAGGACCCAAGACTAACCCCACCTCTCTCTCTCTCTCTATTTCCAGACTCCAGTCTTCATCTCGTTCTTCATTGCTCTCAGAAAGATGTCCCACCTCCCTGTCCCCAGTATGCAGACAGGAGGGTGCTTGTGGTTCTTAGACCTCACAGCAGCAGACCCCTTCTACATCCTTCCCATCGCTGTGACAGGAACAATGTTCGCCATCCTGGAGGTAAGTTTACCTAAGTTTAGTCAGGTCATAACCCTGTCCCTAGGCTATTGGGCAGACATGTCTGGGGAAAATATTATTCTGCTGCGTTGAGCCTGGAAGAATAGCTTTTTTTTTATCAAACAGACAATACATTTGTTTTAAATCTTAGATTGAAATATTTGAAGCAAGAGTATGAATAATATTTACATTTTATTTGCATGGTATTCACAGTATTGAGCCTGAATAACAGCCACCTGGCTGTCTCCGTCTTCTCAGTTGGGGGCAGAGTCTGGTGTGGATAACCCTAACCTGAAAGCCATGAAGACAGTGTTCAGAATCATGCCCTTCGTCATCCTCCCCCTCACCATCAACTTCCCCACGGTCGGTCGCTCTCTTATTTCTTGCGCCCCCTGTGGCAATATCATATTATGACATGCGTCTTCCGCAAACAAGTATGCAGTAGCTCCGGGATAGTTCTCTTCATTTCGTTGTGACTTAATCTTTAATATTTTTCCGGGCTAGTCGTGTTGAGATTAAAACACTTGTGACACTGCAGTTATCTGTCTGGCGTGGCGTTATGGAGCCAGTCTGCTAACCTGTTTCTCTCAAAGAATAATGAGGTAGTGTGGTTGACAATGCTTTCAGCAGTATGGGGATACTTTGTTTATTTCCTTGTTATTCAACCTTTTATTTATCCAGGTTAGTCTCATTGAGATAACAGCAGGGTCATGCAGAGCCTGTGTTCTAGCCGTAACCATCCTGGCTGGTCACATACAGGACCTTTTAGAAGGAATTCACACCCCTTTACTTTTTCCACATTTTGTTGTGTTTTAAAATGGATTAAATTGAGATGTTTTGTCACTGGCCTAAACACAATGCCCCATAATGTGAAAGTGGAATTATGTTTTTTGAAATTGTTCTAAATTCACGTATTCAACCCCTTTTTGTTATGACAAGCCTAGATAAGTTCAGGAGTAAAAATGTGCTTAAGTTCGATAATAAATTGCATAGACTCACTCTGTGTGCAATAATAGTTTAACATGATTTTTTTGATACATCTACACCTCATCTCTGTACCCCACACATACAATTATCTGTAAGGTCCCTTAGTCCAGCAGTGAACCACAAAGACCATGGAGGTTTTCCAACGCTTTGCAAAGAAGGGCACCTATTGGTAGATGGCACAAAAAAAATCAGACATTGAATACCCCTTTGAGCATGGTGAAGTTATTAGTTACACTTTGGATGGTGTACCAATACACCCAGTCACTACAGAGATACAGGTGTCCTTCCTAACTCAGTTGATGGAGAGGAAGGAAACAACTCGGGGATTTCACCATGAGGCTAATGGTGACTTTGAAACAGTTAGAGTTTAATGGCTGTGATAGAACTGAGGATGGATCAACAACATTGTAGTTACTACACAATACTAACCTTGACAGAGTGAAATGGAAGCCTGTACAGAATAAAACAAATATTTCAGGATTAAAAAAAGAAATGGAGTGGACCTATCGACAGACAAAATCCTAGAGGAAAACCTGGTTCAGTCTACTTTCCACCAGACACTGGGAGATGAGTTCACCTTTCAGAAGGACAATAACCTTAAACACAAGGCCACATCTACACTGGAGTTGCTTACCAAGAAGACAGTGAATGTTCTTGAGTGGCTGAGTTTAAAGTTTTAACTTCAATCTACTTGAAAATCTATGGCAAGACGTGAAAATGGTTGTCTAGCAATAATGAACAACCAACTTGACAGAGCTTGAAGAATAATGGGCAAATGTTGCACAATCCAGGTGTGGAAAGCTCTTAAGCGACCCAGATAGACTCACAGCTGTAATCGCTGCCAAGGGTGACTCTAACAAGTATTGAGTCAGGAATGTGAATACTTATGTAAATTAGATATGTCTGTATTTGATTTTCAATACATTAGCAGGAATATCTTAACATTTTAACTTTGTCATTATGGGGTATTGTGTGTACATGGGTGAGAATTGTTGATATTTAATCCATTTGACGTCAGGCTGTCCACAACAATGTGGACTAAGTCAAGGGGTTTGGATACTTTCTGAAGGCACAGTACCTACTACTCCCCACCAGAGTCCTGGGTTTTATCCCCATGTCCACCATTCCTACTCTTCTCCCCCTCTGTTTCAAACCGTCGAAGTGGAAATGTAAAAAGTATATATTTTTAAACAGCAGACACGCTTGTAGCAGTATGACCCTGTCTGAGCATCAAAGAGCTAGTCTGGTAATCTCCCATTTGTATCTCTCTCTCCCAGGCGGTGTTTACATACTGGATGACATCCAACTGCTTCTCCCTGGCCCAGGTGGCCCTGCTCAAACACCCACTGGTCAGACAGAAGCTGAGGATCCCAGAGAGGATCAAACACCCGGTCTCTGCCCTGCCCCAGAACGAAGGCTTCATCCACACCATCAAGAAGGGTGGGTGTGGTGTCACGGATGGAAAGGGGTGGGGGGGTGTCATGGAGTCACCTTTGGATATATTCTGGTTATTTGTCTTTCTATCTTGCTTTCTCTTATTTGCCTCCCTGTCTCTTCCTCTTTCTCCTGTTCCTTTTCACTCTCGGACATAGTGTCTTGCTCCCTATTAAAACATGGTTTTCTGTCTCTTCTATAGGCTGGAAGAACGCTCAACTGGCCCAGCAGTTGGAGGAGAGGGAGAGGAGTATGAAGAGCCACCTGGACATCACTTCTAAAGGTAAGGCACTGGTGCCTTTTTTCATTTTACTGCCACCCCTTTCTTCAGATCAATGCCATTTCCTACATTTACTGTATTTTTATTTAGTTCCTTAATGGAATTTTTTAACAGCAGGTTGACGTTTATTGTCATGAGTCTTGTCTTGGAGCGATTTCCCTCAAAATTGAATATATTGTAAAAATGTATTAAAGTAAAATGTAGCTTTTTGGTCTTAACCTCAATGTCTAACCCTAAATTAAGTGTGGCTAGGTTTCAAATCAGATGTTATAACTTTGTGCCAGCTAGTGACCACTCTGCAGAGCTGCCTCCAGAACACGATTCATGACGAAAAACGCTGACCTGCATTTTAACATGTACCTCACTGATTAACTCAATCTGTGAATATTGTAGTGGGTTTATGGTTTTCCTTTCACCTCATGCCTTTCTCTCTTTGTGCTGTCCTCTCCAACCAGGTCCACTGAGGCAGACCTTCACCCACAACCCTCTACAGAAGTCAACATCTTCCATTGCAGCAACAACAACAACCAAGTCAGCCATAGCAAAACAAGCGGCCCCGGCAACCGGTGGTAAGGAGGAGACTTGATTGAAGAAGAGTGACAGACAGTTTGAAGGCCCAATGAATCATGTGTACATATTTATTGAGGGGGATTGGTAGAGGACATGGACACGGAGGGTTTATCGTTTATAAATGTAATATTATAAATGTAATATTCTAAATAAAGAGCTAACTTCCGTTGCCTTATAATGTCTATGATAACCTGGATTCTTATTTGAAAACATGAAATCGGTGTTCATTATATCCATTGGCATGACGGCAAGGGAATTGTTACAACTAGTGTCAGTATTGTATGGTGGATAGAAACAATGATAAGATGGTGGGAATTGACAGAATCAAGTCATTTAAAATGTCCATTAGTAATTTATTATAAATACATTCTAAACTATTTATCATCTCAACCAACCCCCTCCCCGCCCCTTTGTTTAAATTCACATGTTGAGTACAGATTATTCTTAATAAATTGATTTAAAAAATATATATAGCCCTTTGCTTCAAAAAAAAATCTTAAAAGCTGCAGGTGGGATGGACATTTACATAGGACAAATAACACATTTTCCAAAAATAATTGTGGCTCGAGCTACCACTATTCTCGCCTAACCACATACAACAAACTAACCCTCAGTAATTATTACTTTCCTACATATGTCTTCAGTATCTCTTTTTGTTTCCTTATTGATATGACTTCAGAGGTATCAGTAGTGACTTATGCCACTACGGCTGTTTTCACAGGCAGCCCAATACTGATTTATTTTTTTCTCCACTAATTGGTCTTTTGACCAATCACAGATCTTTCTACATCAGTTATTTTTCAGAGCTGATTACTCAGACCAATTAGCGATTTAAAAAGATCAGTATTAGGCTGCGTTTACATAGGAAGCCCATCAGAGGTCATAAATATCCGTATTTGAGTATAGACATATTTGAGAACAGGAATATTTTATTTTTAATTCTTCTGTAGTGTGTGGAATGTCCAATGATGTCAGAGGCAACTGGAGTGTCATCCTGGCCGTAGAACGACCCCATAGTCCAATGAACATACGGCAATGATTGGTTGGCCAGAGATTTGGTCCAATGAATGGCTGCTGTTTGACTCAGCCCTCTGATTGGTAGCCAAGGCCGATACTGGCCAGTAGGTGGTGTCGTTGAGCCTCTAGTTTTGTGCGTCTTCAGATAGCAGCGGCAGCAGTGTGTTGGTTGGTTTTAATATCTTCACTCCAACTTGTCTATGACGTCTAACTCGGTCACAACAGAATAGCACACCTTCTGAATCAGCAGACCAAAGTTGGCTAGGGAGGGAGAAGATGAGAGAGGATGAGTGAAATACCCTCAAATACATCAATGCGACACTAGCGATAGCATGAGAAGTGTAAGTATTATGCTTGAAGAATGTAGAAAATAAGTATTGTTTTCTAGGCCTACAAAATAATGTACCTACTCGTCTCGCAACTCATGTCATACCAAACTATGGTTGAAAAATTCCATCAATTTCCCCCAAATTCTTGGTTTTCCAGAAATCCTGGTTGGAAGATCCCCCAGGATTTCCTGAAAACCTGGCGATTTTGGGAAAGTCACCAGATTTTTCCAACCCTATACTAAACTCAAACATTCATCTGATTCTTACCAAAGAACCTGCGGAGCCACATGGGCCTTTTGGTGGCGGGAGTATAGATACACAGGAAGTAGACTGGCACTCCTGATAGGGCGATGCCAATGCCAATCAGAGAGTTCATGGTGTCACTGTAGATGGGAACCACCACCAGGAACAGGGTGCAGAAACAGAAGATGATTGGGAAGAACAGACTGAGCTGAGAGAGAAGGGAGAGAGAGAAATGGGGAAGAAGGGTTATTGCACAACTATATGAAACAGGATCTGGTATTGATGTCAAACAGTGAAAGAGATCACACATACAAAACCGCATTGTGAGTTACAGTATAAATGCTCCATACATGAAACACTAATGGAGCTTTGCCTTTGAATGTGTTTATAGGCCTCAGTGTTTTGTGTTGGATGTTTGGGGCAATTCCATTACTATTTGTGTCGTCATTCTGTAACCAAACTTTGCATCTGCACTGTTCTTCAAGTAAATGTGTTTTTGTAACATTTTCAGTGGGAATTGTTAAGTCGTCCTTGTGCGTTTGTATGGTTTGTTTAACTTTGCAATCTATGGTATTTATTTAACATATTTTAAAGAGAAAAATCTGATTCACTATCATTCTGTTACTGTGGAATTCCCCTTTGTCTTACCTTGAGAGGTCTCACTCTGTCTGGCTGTTTCCAGCGCAGGTACAGCTGTCCCAGGATAGACAGGCCCACAAAGAACCAGTAGCTGAAGCTGTAGTAGTTGATCAGTTTAAAGATGTCCTCAACACACAGGTAGACCAACGCCATGGCACCCTATAGTATAGAGCAACAGCACTATGTCAATATCCATCGTACAGGGCACAATGGACAACATGCCCTACACAAAAACTCTATTTCATAGAAAGTGTAGATATAGCGGAACACTATGTGGACGAACGGACAAAGAGAATGCTGAGATTGCAGACAGACGGAACTCTGCGGCAGACCGAACACTGGGTTAAAATAATAGAATGCTGAGAACAGATTTCTGGGGCAGACAAAACAATGGGTCAGAATGTTGGGTAGACGCAGAAACAGAACGTTGACACAGAACTGAGACCAAACACCGAACAAGGAAAACCTCTCGTTAAAAAAATGGAAATGTACATTGTTCCAGACCGACAGATAGACAGACGTTCACGCGCACAAACACACACAAAGACAGTGGCTTAGCGGGATGACTGACGTTGAAGAGCAGCGCGGGGATAGGGGTGTAACGGGTGACGTGGATCATGCACAGGTAGTCCGGGAGATGGCCCTCCCTGGAGCCCACGAAGAACAGCCTGTAGAAACACACAAACACACCTCACTGGAGCACTGATAATGGAGGAACCACACACACACACAGGTTATCGTGTAGGGCAATGAGCTAAAAGGCTATAGGGCCCATCGTTTTTTTATGGTCAATAATGAGATTATCAGTGACAGCGATGATGATGAAGACCGGCATCAGAACGGTGTCCTTCTGACTCACCTGGAGGCAGCCAGGATAGAAGCGTTGAGTCCTCCGAAGCAGGACAGAGCCACCGCTAGAGGGATGGTCCAGTTCATCACGCCAAACACCTGGTCTGCAAACGTCTGAGGTATAACAACATCAAATTAGACCAATCAGAACACTTAAAGTACATCTTATAACAAAGTCACTTAGGGCTCAATGAGATGATACGCAGATAGAAATGTATACATCTGACGTGATGACTCTCCTAATCTACATGGTATAGGATAATGTCTGTTCTATTTCCAGTATATTTCTATGCGAAGGGAACTCACCACAGCCACGGCGTCACTGTCCAGGATGGCAGGAATGGGCAGCACGGTGTAGTAGGCAACGTTGGTCAGAATATAGATCACCGTGACGATGGGCATGGAGATGGCGATGGCCAGGGGCAGGTTCCTGTGGGTCACACAAACAAACACCAGGGGGAGACAGACAGTTCGATTTAGAAGAAGAAGAAAAACACCAAGAAAGAAGAGAGTGAAGTGGCTGTGATACATCCAGGGGTTCGAGTGAACGGGTCAAGAGTTGATCCTCTTGGGCAAGGATGGGGTGAAGGTGGACGGAGAGGTGGGGGAGCAGAGGAAGGAGGAGGGGGAGGTGGGGTTGTTTGTCACATAATCTGCCTGAGAACTCCTGGAAGTAGCTTGTGATCCAATCACATGTCTGTCCTGCTCCATTTGATCAGTGTTTGGCTGTGTGAATCAGAGCGAAGGGGCTCAGTTAAATACTTCCCCAGGAGATGAGGAGCCTCCAGCCCTGCCCCGCCCTCCCCCCGCCAAAAACACCTGACTACCCATTCAGTCAGCGTGTCATCCCTCTCCATACTTCCCATCCTTGCCTCATCAATCACTATTACTCCACTTTCTCTGCTTAGTCACAACCACTCCGTAATTCCTACATCTACCCCTCTCCTTCTTCCCTCTTCAAATCAAATTGTATTTGTCACATTCGCCGAATACAACAAACCGTGAAATGCTTACTGACAAGCCCTTAACCAACTATGCAGTTCAAGAAATTGTTAAGAAAGTATTTACTAAATAAACTAAAGTAAAAAAATTTACTAAAAAGTAACACTAGCAGCAACATTATGTACAAAATAAGTCACAAACAATGCGGGAAAAAAACGTACAAAATAGCCCAGTTGGATGGGAGCCCGTAAAACGGCAGCCCTCCCCTCCGGCGCCATCTGTGACCTTCTCTCATGCTTTTAATCCTTCTATATCCCTTCACCTACATTTACTACGCTAATTACTACTCGTCCTCTACTCCTTCACTACTCCTCATTCTCATGTATACTACAGAGTATAGCCTTTTGTCCGCGAGTACCAGTGACCCTTCCCCTGCCCTCCCTCTCTTCCCACCCGTCACCTCTCCGGGTTTTTGATCTCCTCGGTGACGAAGTTGAGTGTGTCCCAGCCGGAGTAGGAGAACAGAGCAGAGTACAGGGCCAGAGCTATGTCTCCTGGATCCGTGGACGAGCCCTCAAACATACCCTCAAAGTTCTGCGTCTGACCTGAGGAACACACACACACACACACACAATATCATGTATTATTACACATACGTAAATACATGCATTAACTGGTACAAATGAATGTATGTAAATACTACAGATAAATATGCTTTGTATGTACAATAACTATAGGACTGTGTCAGTGTTCACAGTGGGCATATCTGTTTCTGTGAATGTACAGTACAGCACAGTGAGTGGATGGTTGAATATTTGGACAATATGTGTGATGTTATTATTGTGTGCGAGTGTGAGGGCCATCCTGGCAGCATCAGTACCTTGTCCTATCTTGACCAGGCCGGTGATGATGACAGCGATGAGGGCGATGACCTTAGCGTAGGTGAAGAAGTCCTGGACACGCGTCCCCCACTTCACATAGGCACAGTTCACAAAGGTCAGCAAACCTGGAGGGGAGATACAAACATTTAGACATTCAGATCTACATGTTACCACACACACACACACACACACACACACACACACACACACACACACACACACACACACACACACACACACACACATGCGCGCGCGCTGACGTGTGTCTAATTTCAGAGTCTGTGTAGCTGGAGGAAATGAGGCTGCTGACTACAGCAGTCGATGAGGTTGTTTTCCACAGAGGTTCAAGAGCTGAGCGCAGCACATAGAGACATAGGCAGAGAGGAGGAGGAAGAAAGAGAAATAGGGTCAGACACAGAAGAGGGGGTAAAGGAGTACCCAGATAAAGTTCTATGGGTTATTAAAAGACCTCTATAAAAGATTGGTAAAATGACTAACACTGTCTCGCTGAATGACTGACTGACTGGCTAACTGTCTAGCTGACTGTCTGACTGCCTGACTGTCTAGCTGACTGACTGACTGTCTAGCTGACTGAATTACTGGCTGACTGTCTAGTTGACTAACTGGCTGACTGACTGACTGACTGTCTAGCTGTCTGACTGACTGTCTGGCTGTCTAGCTGACTGACTAACTGTCTGACTGACTGGCTGGCTGACTGTCTAGCTGACTGACTGACTGATAGACTGACTAGCTGGCTGACACAATGTCTGGCTGACTGACTTACTGACTGACTGACACACTGACTAGCTGGCTTGCTGGCTGGCTGACTGACTGTCTGACTGACAAGGCTGAATGACACATTGACTGGCTGGCTGACTGACTTACTGGCTGACTGACACACTGACTGGCTGAATGACAAACTGACTGTCTGACTGACTGACTGATAGACTGACTAGCTGTCTGACACACTGACTGGCTGACTGACTGACTTACTGGCTGACTGACACACTGACGAGCTGGCTGACTGGCTGGCTGGCTGACTGACTGACTTAATGGCTGACTGACACACTGACTGGCTGAATTACAAACTGACTGTCTGGCTGACTGACTGGCTGGCAGGCAGGCAGGCTGACTGGTTGGCTGAATGACACACTGACTGGCTGGCTGGCTGACTGACTGACTGGCTGACAGATACAGACTGAGTTTCTGACTGTGTCCTTGTACTCCACTGCTCCTCAGTCTTAGTCTTGAAAACATGTTTTCCAGATCATCTTCTCTCTCTCTATGTCTTTATCAGTGTTTGTTCCTTTAAGTTCATAAACTTGAGTTCAGATAGTCACAGCATGGAGGTCTGAATCCTCACTGTCCTCCCACTGTCCTCCCACTGTCCTCCCACTCACTGGGATTTAATAATATCTTCTCTTCACTATGTCAGCATCTCAAATGGCACCCTATTCCCTATTTAGTACACTACTTTTGACAAGGGCCTATAGGGCTCTGGTCAAAAGTAGTGCACTAAATAGGGAATATGGTCCCATTTGGGACACAACGCCTATATATAGAGTATATCCCTCACACTGCATAATGTTTGATAAGCCTCTGGTATACCCAACATTTTCCTCAACAATATTTTCCTGCATTACTGTAATGCTAAGTAGCCGTAATGATATCTACCATACAGTGTTTACCTAAATGATTAGCACTCAAGTTCACATCTACAACTCAAGTGAATGTTCATGTTAAAACAAATATATATATATATATATATATATATATATATATATATATATATATATATATATATATTGACACACATACAGTACCTACACACATCACCCTTTCCCACATAAAAATAGGTTGATAACTAGGGCCCTGCATTTCTCCTGGTGCAGTCACATGGTCAGGCCAAATATCAAGACCCTAATCATAATCCGAGATGGATGAAGGCCTATGTACATCATTGATCATCATAACAGTCACCATCTCTCCCTTCTTCTCCCAAATGAAGAGCGGGCCATGACACTGTGTCCACCAATCTCCCCCGAAATGAGAATAATACTGATCTAACAGAATACCATGTTTCCCTTCCTCCCCCAAACGGAGGACAAAGCCTAAAAGATCATAACACTTTATCCCAGTTATGAGGCCATGGATCATAACAGTCTCTTATCAATAGGAGGTCTCCTTAAGCATAACATATCTCTCCGTTCAGACCGGTCCAGACAGACAGTGAGTGATCCGGACTAACAGAGAACTGACAGTGTAGCGGGCCACACAGATGTCCTAGGCGTGGTTGTATTGACAGTGAAAGGCTAGAAGGGTGGGAGGGTGTGGATCAGGTCGGTTCTCTAGGCTACTCTAGATCTGGTCCAGATGTGTTGTTGAGACCATATACTATATCCCAAATGGCACCCTATTCCCTATATAGTGCCCTACCCTATGAGCCCTGGTCAACTGTGGTGCACTACATAGAGAATAGAGTGCCATTTGGGACGCAACCCATAGACTGTATCAAAAAAAGGTTGTAAGATTGACGGCTGCCGTGTTTGGGCTCTGTCCTGTGGTGTACGCAGAACTCCAACCCATTTATACAGGATCAAGGTTAGGGTTGGCGGGAGGGTAATCTGATCCTAGATCTGTGGTTATAGTTCATGTCTACCTGGAGGTGTTTCCGGTCTTCTCATGGCTCTGAAGTATGTTGAAGTCGCCTCTAACGCCTCTAAACACTGATACTAGATCAGGTGTTTTTCCATCCGGTTGATGGTTAAAGTTAGGATGGGGTGTAGGCTAATCTGATTTTAGAGCTGTGGTTATAGTTCACGTCTGTGCCATGCTGACAGAGCTGTCATTAGCCATTAGCCTGGGGTCAGAGTCTTGAAGTAGAAAGGACTTTTACCTTTTTACCTAGCAGCTATCAGCACATTCACATTCCTTAAAGCACTGCTTATCTAAGAGAACGTGTGTGTGTGTGTGTGTGTGTGTGTGTGTGTGTGTGTGTGTGTGTGTGTGTGTGTGTGTGTGTGTGTGTGTGTGTGTGTGTGTGTGTGTGTGTGTGTGTGTGTGTGTGTGTGTGTGTGTGTGTGTGTGTGTGTGTGTGTGTGTGTGTGTGGATGTGGGTGTGTCTGGATTGTAATTAGATGAATGAGTGATATTTATTACTTGAGAGATGTTTTAGAACCTGAAGGAGAAAGCTTATCTCAGAACTATCCCTTTTAGTAAGACTCGTAACAGTGTTCTATCTGGTTGCTGTAGTAGCAGCGGTATTCTGTATATGTCCATGACTTCCGTCTCTTTGACCCAGGTTTCTGTCTGGTTGTTCTCATGTTCTATGTGTTCTATCAATCTGTTCCAGTAGTGGCTTATACTGTACTTACTAATGACTATCAAACCCACAGTAATAATATGACTATCAAACCCACAGTAATAATATGACTATCAAACCCACAGTAATAATATGACTATCAAACCCACAGTAATAATATGACTATCAAACCCACAGTAATAATATGACTATCAAACCCACAGTAATAATATGGCTATCAAACCCACAGTAATAATATGACTATCAAACCCACAGTAATAATATGACTATCAAACCCACAGTAATAATATGACTATCAAACCCACAGTAATAATATGACTATCAAACCCACAGTAATAATATGACTATCAAACCCACAGTAATAATATGACTATCAAACCCACAGTAATAATATGACTATCAAACCCACAGTAATAATATGGCTATCAAACCCACAGTAATAATATGGCTATCAAACCCACAGTAATAATATGACTATCAAACCCACAGTAATAATATGACTATCAAACCCACAGTAATAATATGACTATAAACCCCACAGTAATAATATGACTATCAAACCCACAGTAATAATATGGCTATCAAACCCACAGTAATAATATGGCTATCAAACCCACAGTAATAATATGGCTATCAAACCCACAGTAATAATAGGACTATCAAACCCACAGTAATAATATGACTATCAAACCCACAGTAATAATATGACTATAAACCCCACAGTTGTGTGGTTGTGTTGAGAGGTCCAGGTTTCTTCTAATCTGTTAGAACAATATCCATGACAACACTCCCTCCTTCCCTCTCTCTACATTCCTTACTCATCTCTATTCTTCCTTGCTTCCTTTGGTGGTTTATAAATGATCAATTTACACTACATTATTGTACTCTACTGTCATGAGTAATGAGCATTGCCAGCAGTTTAATCTGGTCACACTGATGCTTTGTAATGTTGGTCAGTTATCCTGAAATTGAGTAAATTCTCCTTTCCCCTATTGTCTGTCTTATACAGGAAACACTTGTTGGTGTCTGTATTCTCTGTTCTCCCCTCTCTGTTCCTTTTTCAACCTTTCTCGTGTTCCCTTCTGTTGCTGAGGTGCTGACTTGGGTATGCTGTGAGTCATTTAGTTTCGTTTCCCACATTTTCCACAAAGAGAGGCGCATGCACTCACATCACTGTTCGGTACTCACGGGAGTATGAACACACACACACACACACACACACACACACACACACACACACACACATCATTGTCTGCATGCAAAGTCCTTGCTCACACATACCTGATCACTTCCATCGGTAAGGAAAAACTCAGGGCCCTAACCATGTTAGAGGCCTACAGTGGAACAGTATTGCACCAACACAAACAGCACCCCTCCACACACAATGACTATAAAATACTCACATATACAGGCTGCAGCCAGCATGCGGTTGGCCAGATAGGGGGCTATGCAGGTGGGGAAGACGGGCTGCACCATGTAGTTAGAGAAGGTAATGGCTATAACCGCCTGGCTGGTGGGCTCTATGATCAACAGGGAAGTCCACAGTCTGATGAAGGCCAGGAACCCTCCGAAGGCCTCCAGGATGTAAGCATAACTGGCCCCCGACTTGGTGATGGTGGTCCCCAGCTCGGCGTAGCACAGGGCCCCGAACACAGAGAAGATACCGCCAATGGTCCACACTACCAGCGACAGCCCGTAGGAGGCGCTGTAGATTAAGACGCCTTTAGGCGAGACGAAGATGCCCGAACCGATCATGTTGCCCACGATGAGACACACGCCGTTCAGGAGAGAGATCTCCTTCTTCAGCTTCATGGAATCGTTGTCGCCCCCTGAGCCGCCCGACTTGAGCGAGGTCGAACCGCCGTTGGTGGCGGGCTCTTGTGTGGGGGCGGGGCTGTAGGATGCCATTGCGCTAGAAGTGTGGGGTGGAGGTTGGTGATTGGAGGGGATGTGGGGAAGTGAGTAGTGATTGGACCAGGCGACTGTCAATCAGTCAGAGGAGATGATTGGTTGTAATGGCTGAGTTAAAGTCGTTTTCCAGCTATGAGGGTCCCTCTGGTGACATCTGTGGAGGAAAGAGACGTAAAAAGTGTTATCAGAGAGTGTGTGGGTGTTGCCATGGAAACCAAGCTGCTGTCCATATGGGCCCAGTCATCAACTGGGACATAAAAAACAGTACCGTTTTTTACATAAATGCTGGTCTGAATGCTACATTTGTAAAACATGAGGCTAAACTTAACTCATTGCAAAATAACACAAATGTTATAACACACACACACACACTGCTGCTGGTTATTGGATTGGATTTCACAGATGGCAATTTGGGAACCATTAGGGGTTTCAGTAAATAGCCTTTTAAGCTTGAGTGTATTGACAGAGTGGGAGAGAAAGACAAACAGCCTGACATCACTGTAACGTTCATTACTGACTATCACTGACTGTCACTGTGATATTTAGTCTATAATTTACTGTAAGTATTCTACAGTGTGACAGACACACAGACACACAGAAACATAGAGAGACAGACACACAGACACACAAAGAGACAGACACACAGACACAGACACCCAGAGACACACAAAGAGACAGACACACAGACACATAGAGACACAGACACACAGACACAGACATAGAGACACAGACATAGAGACACACAGACACAGACATAGAGACACAGAGAGACACAGAAACACAGACACAGAGAGACACAGAAACACAGACACAGAGAGACACAGGCACACAGACACAGAGGGACACAGACATAGAGACACAGAAACACAGAGACACAGAGATACAGAGACACTTCGCTAGGAGTCAGCAGCATGCTGAACGGAACCGTCACATTTATTTCAAAGTTCATTGCCTTCAGCAGCATATATAGAAGAGTTTGAATGACTAGACACATGATGTCTTAGTGCCCATACTGAATATCACACACATGCTCAGTCAGGACCTGAACAAAACAACACACACATCACACTAAGTGAGGGGAGAGGGCAGGGGTCTACAGTTCATCACAAGATCTGTGTGACTCTGGAGAAAATCCATCACAATACAATGACAACGCATCAACAAGTCAGTCATAGGCAGTCACATCACAGGGAGAGAAAAACGCTGTCCTGACACGGAAAGTGAACACAGGTCAAGTCACATCAACCAACGATATATCAGAAAGATCAGGAAGAGGGAGATCTGATGAACACAGTGGAGAGGTAGGCTACAGATGTAGGACCATTATTGTCGCTGCAAAAAGTAGGGGTGAGACGCGGGGTGGGGGAGAAGGGGAGAGATGGAGAAGTAGTGCAGATAGATAGATACCCCTGGCGTGTGAGTTCAGTTCAAAAGAAGAAGTGATTACAAAGTACAGTGGATAGTAGCCTTCTGCACGTGATTACAAAGGGCAGGGCAGGAGGCGTTGAAGTGAGATACAAGGTCCAAGAATGGTAAGATAAGTAGGCTACTCAAATTGACTATCATATACCACTCAAGGTTGCTGTATCATATTTGAAATCCCTTTCTCTTTGTTTCTCCCTCTGTTTTTTTTTATCTCTCTCAGAATATGACAAGCTGGCAGCAATCATTTGGCCGACTCGGAGCTTATTCATTGCAAAGCTGGCAACGCTGCAGAGTTGACACAGCACATTTTATTGATGACTAGGGGCTAGTAAGGCTACACAGGAACGCCATTAGAAGTTAATCTGTAGTGTAAAGACCTATCTCCTCAGAGAAAAACACATGTTGAACAGTGAGAGTCAAATGTACAGTTACTACAGCCAAACGACAGTCTCTATATTTGAAATATATAATACAAATGTAAAACCTTGCATTGTTACTGTATGTTAGGATAGACGCCAATTGAATTCAGGGGACTTACCTTCTCCAGATGCGCTATAGGTGAACTTGGCTTTCCTTCCCTTGGGGGGGTCCTCTTGCACTTCTTCTCTAAAGCCTATGAGTCGCAGGTTTTTATAGAACGTTCATGTCAATTGCGCATCCCTCATTGTTTTTCTCACTATTGCTCTCTGTGCGCGTTGTCGCTCTCCACCGATGACCTTCCCTCTCTGCCCGTCACGCCGCGTTCTCTGCTCTGACTTGGCTCGCCTTCCTGTCGGAGTCTGAAGGTGCACAGGCCGATCAGCTGATGAACTTCTGCTTTTTGACCCAGCAGCTACTAAGGAGACAGGTGGAAGAGGAGGAGGGAGAGAGAGGGAGAGAGGGATGGACTGACTTTATACCACTGTCTGGGCTCTGGCAATGGGTTTCGCTGTCAAATGAATTGCTTCCCATCACTTTGATTAATGCATTAACAGGCCTGATCACGTTTACGCTGGGCTATTCACACGTTCACACTTTCTTTTGTGGCAATTCAAATCAACATGACCCTTTAGCTCTTGTTTTAGCCTACCTGTTGTTGGTGGTGATTGCTTTAGTTTTGGGCTATTATGTTAGGCATTGTTGTTGTTGATGATGTTGTTTCTTCTTCCTCGTTTAATCATCTGGCGCGGAAGGAAACAGTGGGATTCGAATGTATGACTAATCACTGAGAACGAATTTAAAGGATATTGAGGACTCGAAGTCACTTAGAATTTCATCACTGTCCTAAGTTATTGTTGTATTATTATTGATAATAGAGTTGTTTTTAAACACTGATGATATCATGTTATGGTCAACAATCTTGACGTATGAGTGCCTCCTGAGTTATGACACATAAGGAGATCTCTGCATTGAATAGTTGGAATTGATGAGGAATCCCAAAATAGGTTACTCAGCCCCCTCCTCTGGTCATTATTTGCTTCACGCCTCCAACGTCGGCAAATGAACGGTTTGAGCGCTTCATTACGTCATTATGCTTATTGTGGTATTTTGCTTTTGTGTTCGGTGTTCCTGATGGGCAGAGTTTCTTCTAAACGTACAATTAAATGACCCATTTCAGCATCTAGACAATCAATCAATTAACATTCGTTTTGGAACATTTGATTTTGACACTTCACATTGTTCGGGATCATTGATCGTAAATGGATTATATTAAAGGCTTCCCATTAACACACTGTGACGTTCCTGTGAAGCTACTAATGAAGCACCTTATGAATATCTGTACGTATGCCATCGACAGCTTGATGATCAAGCACACTACCCCAATCCACACCTGTAATCACTCCATACACCCCCCTCCTTCCCTCTCAAACCCAACCACCCAACAATCATCCCTGCCTCACTTTCTAACTACCCTTTTTTGATGTCTCTGTCTCACTCCAACACATGGATAAACTTTTCACACATGGCATGGCTTTTCAGCCCTTTGTCTCTTTCCCCCTTTCTGCTCCCAAATTCTTCTCCTTGGTTACCGGTTGTCATGGTTTTGGGAGCCCTAGCTAGTGAGAAGGGTGGTTGGAGGATTAGGGCGGCCATTTTGGAGACAGCTGGCCCAGGTCTCTGTGTGTGCTGCCCCCTGTCCCGCTCGCAGTCGCATAGGGGGGATGAGGGCTATCATTGTGTGAGGATTAGAGCTTCCTGTGTGTCGGACTATTACACTAGGAGGGGGAGGACAGAGAGGGAAAATGAAAGAGAAAATGAAAGAGAGCGAGTATGAAAGAGAGTATGACAGAGAGTAAGATGTGGGGGTGGGTGGTGGGGGCATCTACAGCTGCACTCTCAATCACACAAGCACTGATTATCCATATCACACACATGCATGCAAGCAAACAGACACACACCACAGAACCAAGGAACTGAAACATATAAAAAGTGAAGCCAAAAAAAAAGGCAGAATAAGTAGACGGTTATAGCGCCCAGACAAAGGATCTGTGAGGCAGACAGTCAGACACAGAGCACAGAGGCAAACAGCGAGAGTACACTCAGACATACAGAACATGTTGACATGGAAGCAGAATACTTAAACAGATCAATGAATGGACTGAGACCAGACAGACTGTGACAAACAATACACAAAGCCAGACACACTGAACAACCAAAAAGCCATTTTTTTCCACCACCATCACTTTATTATTTTTTTACATAAAAAAAATGGGAAGCACGTGTTATCATAACTACAAAAACAATGGTTGGGAAAAACCATACAAAGGCTAAAAAAAAAGTACAAAAACTAAACCCATCTAATGTAGGATGTCGCCGAAAACTTGAACTCTCAAGTGCTTTGAGAGATTAGGAGCGAGATGGTAGAGGAGGAGAGAGACAAGGAGAGAGGGAAAAGGAGGAGAGCGAGGGAGAAAAAGAGAGGTTAGAGGTAGAGAGACAAAAGACATGGAGGGATAATGTAAATCTATCAAGACATAATTCATTCGGGTCCTTGGGAGGTTCAGTTGGTTTATTCTAGCCTGGTACCCAAACCTCACAACAGTGAAGCATAAGCACCATCTGTTTGAATTCCAGGCTACTTCAATACGTCCCTGTGCGGAGACATCCAATCAATTATGGATAAACCGACTACAATCACCAATATAGCGCATTGTTGTTCACGTCTAAAAGTTGCTGCTGTATGGTCAATCATAACAGCGGGAACCAGGATTGCCAACATACATTGTATATACAGACTGGTCAGTGTAACAATCATCGTCAGTATCATCCGCATTTTCATCATCACTGTTTCAATGGATGTATGGACAGCAATGTACAAAGTCAGTGCAACTCCATTGAAACAACAGTCCAGCAGCAAGACAGTTTAAAAAGTGAAAAGTCTGTAAAAAATAAATGTAAATAAACATACACATAGCAACCACGGTTAATATGTATACTGAACAAAAATATAAACAACATCCAACAATTTTACTGAGTTAACAGTTCATATATGGAAAATCAGTCAATTGAAATAAATTAGGCCCTAATCTATGGCTTTCACATGACTGGGCATAGGCCCACCCACTTGGGAGCCAGGCCCAGCCAATTTGAATTTGTTTTTCCCCACAAAAGGGCTTTATTACAGACAGAAATACTCCTGTTTCATCTGCTGCCCGGATGGCTAGTCTCAGACAATCCCGCAGGTGAATAAGACGGATGTGGAGGTCCTGGGCTGGCATGGTTACACGTGGTCTCCGGTTAGAAATACTGCCAAATTCTCTAAAACAACGTATGGTAGAGAAATTAACATGAAATTATCTGGCAACAGATCTGATGGACATTCCTGCAGACAGCATGCCAATTGAACGCTCCCTCAAAACTTCAGACATCTGTGGCATTGTGTTGTGTGACTAAACTTTTATTGTCCCCAGCACAAGTTGCACCTGTGTAATGGTCATGCTGTTTCATATGCCACACCTGTCAGGTGGATGGATTATCTTGGCAAAGGAGAAATGCTCACTAAACAGGGATGTAAACGAATTTGTGCACAAAATTGGGGAAAATAAGCTTTTTGTGCATATGGAACATTTCTGGGATATTGTATTTCAGCGCATGAAAGATGGGATCAACACTTTACACGTTGCATTTATATTTTTGTTCAGTATACAAGAAAACCGCCACTACTGCACTGGCCTGTTTTGGTATGGCACGCGTACCATATATCCTAGTGACATTTCACCTTCACTTCATTCCCATTCCACAATCCAAATAGACATTTCATTCATATGTTTAACTAGAACTAGCTGCTCTCTAAAACATACATCCCTGCTTATCTATTCTATTGCGATCCAACACACAGACTTCATTGTGAGCCGTTACACTACACGACAATTCTGTGACATCGTGTCGTCAAATAAGGCCTCTTCGTGTTCTTTGAGATAGTGGTATCGTAACCATGCTGAGATGCTGACTGAATTAGTACTTCACAACAATCTAACATTTTATTATAGACAAAATAGACCCAACTGACTAGTAGCAAAATTACACAGAATAAGAATCAATCTTTTTAGAATCAATTCTAATTCTATGATGAAAATACATTCCCTCATCAGGGCCTTTAATAAAAAATAAAAAAAATGACTGACACCATTCAGCAGCTGTTTTACTCAGTAGTGTCCGCAGGTTGCTCTGCTTCCTCCCCAGAACCAGCAGTGATTGGCTGATCTTCTAAGGTAACGAGTTTCTCAGGAGATTTGGCCAGCCGTTCCTTTTCATCCTGCTCTCCACTGTTCCCATTGGCTGAGAGAGAACTCTGATCCTCCACAGTGTCATTGGTCAGGGTGGCGGGAGGAGAAGTCTCGGCGGGGACGTTGGTCAACACAGGGTGTGTCTTCATGTGTCCCTGTTGTTGGAAACACAGAAAAATGGTATTGGTTAAGTGATCAATTACTTTAACTAGAATACACTTGCTAGCATGAAAACACAGTAAGACATGAGGAATAGACAAAGCTCAAGAATCACAATTTAGCTTCTGTCAAGTGTTCTGTATATCAATTGGAACGTATGGTTCTAATACGATCCATCCTTATCTTATGCTTACCTTTAATCCACTGCGGCTGGCGTATGCCTTCCCACACAGAGTGCAGGAGTAGGGTTTGGAGGGCGTTGATGATGGGGTGGCCAGCTGGGAGGCCTCTGGTTCCTCTGGAGCCCGATCACTCTCCTCCGCGGAGCTAAGGGTCTCTTTCTCACTCTCAGGCACCATTACTGATGAGGTATCACTGGGTGCTGTGCCCTCGCTCTCCCCTTCAGATGGGGCCATTTCCCCTTCAGGACTGGGCTCCTGTGGGGTGATAGTAGAGGCCTGGGGGGCTGGCTCTTGGGCTGCTTTATGGCTGGCAGGGAGGGTGAGCGTGGGGGAGGGGTTGAGGGTGGCAGGGGAGTTCGGGGTGATGAGTCCATCTGGCGAGTCGGTCTGGTTCTCTGTGGTCGACCCAGAGCTGTTAGTGAGCCTTCCTGACCTACTACTATCAGTATCCACACCCGGTCTGTGGACACAGAGGGCGAGAGGGTCGTTTTCCTTCACCTCTACATCACCCTCCACCACAGAGGCGGGCTGGGAGCTGGTCAAGGATGGTCGCCTACTTGGGCTGGTGTTAGAGAGGTCAGCTGGGGAGTCTTGCGAGTCTTCTATGGAGGCTCCAGCGGGGCCGTTGTCAGACTCAGATCTTTCCCCCAGGAGCATGGGGTCTTCTGGGGAGGGATTATGGGTCAGAGGTGGGCTAATGCCGGCAGTGGAGGGAGAGGGTTCAGACTCCACCTCTATATGGGGGCTCGGGCCAGCTGCATGGGATTCCTTGGTCGCTGGACCTCCTGAGTCCATGTTGCTGACCAGTGGGTTAGAGATGGAGCTGGTCATTGTTAAGGCCAGGGGGTGGAGGCCTTGGAGGCAGGGTTTGGCTCGAGAGTCTGTGGTCATCTGGCTCAGATCGGTGGGATCTTCTTGGGCCATATTTGTACCTTCCTCCCCCTCTCCCCCCGGGGGTATCTGACCCCCCAGGTGCATGCGGATGTGTTGCTGCAGCACCAGGGCGTTGGTGAACTTGCGCGGGCACAGCGGGCAGGAGTTCTGGGTGCGGGAGTTGGCCGGGCGGGCGCGGTGGGTGGCGAGGTGGGCCCTCAGGCTTCCCTTAGTGGAGAAGGAGCGTCCACACAGCTTACAGGGGAAGGGGCGTTCACCCAGGTGGGTGGCCTGGTGGAGACTCAGGGCCCTGGGGCAGGAGAGCACCCGCAGGCACACCCCACACTGATTCGGAGACAGGGCGGGATTGGTGGATCCAGGGAGATCCTGTGCCTGGCTGTTGCTGCTCACCATGGCCCCAGGGTTGGGGTTGAGGCCCAGGGCTGCCATCATCTCCCTGCGGTAGGAGTTGGTGGTCAGGTCGTGGCCATGGGTGTCCCTGTTTGAGAAAAAGCCATCTGCTGGGCCAAAGGAGGACGACTGCCCCCCTCCCTGGTGCTGCTTCTCCAGTTTCATGACCAGCCGCTGCAACTTTGAGGTGTCGGAAGTTTGGGTGAAGGAGGTGGTGGAGGACGAGGACGTCTGAGGTTTGGAGTAGGGAGGGTAGGGGAGCTGGGAGTGGGGGGAGGTGAGATGAGAGGCAGTGGGGTGGGTCCCTGGGGGACAGAGGAGGGCGAGGTGGTGGGGTGAGGGTCCTCCGGGGAAGAGGATCTTGGGGAAGACGGCCAGCTGGGAGTAGGGAGAGCCTGGATGGATGGTGGAGTGTGGAGGGGTGTTCTCATCGAACCTCTGCTGCTTCACCCCTTTGAACTGGCCACCCATGGAGGATGAGGAGGATGATGATGATGAAGGTAACACACTACCTGAGGCGCTGGCTGCTGCAGCGGAGGCCCTGTTCAGCTGTAGCAGGGAGTGAGCCGTGGACAACAGCGCCATGTCCATACTGGGTGGCATAGGCATAGATGAAGGGGAAGGCCGAGGAGACGCCCCGGACAGGAAACTGAGCGCCATTCCTTCTGTCATTCCTTTCACGCCACCGAACGGCGGCTCCTCATCTTCCGCCCGGCGCTTCCTGCGTCTCTGGCCTGCGGTGGTGGCGACGGGGGCGGGCTGCTCCAGAGCCGGAGGGAGCAGCGAGAGCGACAGTTCCGGGTTCTGTTCACGGTGGCGCAGGAAGTGAGCCTTGAGGTTCCCGCGGGTGGTAAAACGGCTGAGGCAGACGGGACAAAGGTAGGGCCTCTCCCCCGTGTGGGAGCGTAGGTGGATTTGTAGCGAGGAATCGCTGCTCAGGACCTTACCACAAAACTTACAGGCATGCTGTGGACGCACTGCAGATGAGGACCCAGCCGAGGAGGAGCTGGACAGCAGCAGGTGGTCCTGGGAGTGGCTGGTGGTGGGGAGGGGCGGGGCGGTGAAGCTGACCCCGTTGCTGTGGCCGAACGGGGAGGTGTTGGAGGATTTCTCATGGAGGTAGCGCGGGGGCAGGCCCAGGGACAGAGGATGCATGGAGGATGCTATTGAGGAGCTCCAAGTGGTGGAGGGCGAGGTAGAGTGTGATGCTCTGGTCCCATTACTGTGAGAGGAGAGGCTGGGCTTGGAGACAGTGGGCTGAGGGAGGAGGGAGGGGAGGCAGGCCAGGAGAGGGGAGGCCGAGGATGAGACAGGGGCTGAATAGGAATGGTGTGTTGGGGAGGGGGATCCTGCTGTGGATCTTTGGTGGTTCTCTCCACTACTAACCTGGGAGGTGTCTTGGGTATAGATGGCACCTCCTAGCCGGAGAACATGCCTACAGATCTCCTCAGTCATCTGCATCTGGTGGATCTGCCTCTGCTGCAGCACCCTCAGCTCTTCCAGGACCACAGCCAGGGTCAGGGGCACCTGGATCTGGCCTAGCCCCGGCACCAGTGGGCTGGAGCCGTTCTGATGCCCAGGACTGGTGCTCTCCTGGCGGGGAGGGAGGGAGGAAGACAAGGAAGAAGTAGTGGTGGTGGTGGTAGAGCTGCCCATCTGTGGTGAGGTCATAGTGGTGTGGGAGTGGGCCTGATGGGAGAGGCAGTGGCCCGATGTCTGATTGAGGTTGAGTGGCAGGGATTGCGTCTGCGAGGATAAGGAGGGGTGAGGGAAGTCTGGAGAGAGGGATGAATGGGTGTTGGGGAGGGAGGTGGTGGTATAGGGGGCGATGTGGCTGGGCCAGTGAGGGGGTGAAGAGCTCTCACTGGGGAGGGAGGGTCCGTGGAGACCCCCAGGTGACGACCGAGGGGCCAGGGGGGGCTGGTGATCTTCGAGGGAGGTGGGGGACGACGATGAGGACCCAGAGAAGGTCAGTTCGGAGCCCAGAGACGTGGAAGGTGACTTGGCTAACAGCTGATCGTCTATGGACAGAGAGAGAAAAAGAAGAATTAAGACTAGTGCCCCTTCATCCCTCTATTCCACCAAATGGAAAGTTTTCAGTTTCGTGATCAAATTCATTGATGTTAAGTCCCCATAAGAACCATGAAAGGCTGGGTGCAAGGCTACATGCTCTATTGGATTGAAGTGGGGGTCAAAGTAAGTCGCAAAGTCCAAACCTTTAACTGTAATCATTGATTACAACAATTGTTTCATATTTAAATCCCAAGCTTAAAAGTTGCTTTCTCTTGTAAAGAAATGCATTAGCAGATATTGATTAATAGTCTACAAACATACTGAGTCAGTCTTTCCCTCTTTATGATATTATCTAGTCTTCCGTCCACTTCCTCTTCCCTGAGCAAAACTCTCCAAATGTATTCTTACCACACAAAAGCTTGCAGACCACCTTGCTGCCATGACAACGCTTAAACGGACAATGGCCATTTTCAAGACAAGCCATAACCCCTCTTAACCCGCCCCTCACTGCAGCAGTTCACTACTTTCATCTACCTATTCACCCTCCCCCCCCCTCCCGACGTCACATCAGGGGTCAGAGGTCGGGACATGCTAAGGGTACTGGGCACTGTCCAGAGGCTTGTGATTGGTCTACTCATCTGACCTTTAGAGCTCTGGGGTCAAATTCTTTCAGAATCTTGAGCACAGAGCGAGAGAGAGAAAAGAAGGGGGAGGGGAGTATGGACAATGGAAGACTAACTATTCCCTCCCAGAGGGACACGGTGATGGAATGGATGACTGTACTAGGAGCTGCTGCTAAATAATCTAGCTTGGTTCTCTTCGCAGACATCAAAGTGTGCAAAACAAGTTTATTTAAAACAAGTTCACCTCTATGGAAATGTACCTGTAGAACTTCTAAGAAGTAATTTGTATTTTCTAAGGTGTTGAAAATGTTAAATGCAAGTTAAGGTGCAAACATTCTGCACCCCCCCTCTAAAATGCATTTAACACATCGAGTCAATAGGGTAGGAGGGGTGGAGAGGGGAGCATTCAGTGAGCATTGAGAGGGTAGAAAAGTGGGGAGAACAAGGAGGAAAGGAAACATGAGGGAGAAAAGCATGGAGAAGAGAATAGAAGCAGAGAGAATGAGAGATCTTTACCAAAAATACCCCCTCCAGCTTTTTCCCCCCACCGATCCAGCCTTATTGTTGATGAATAGGGAGACTGTCGTCTAAGTAATGAAAGACCTCCAGTTGTCAGCCCTGAGCAGCCTGTTAGTTTCCTAGAGGACTAAACATCACAGGAAAATGGTCACAGATGGATATTATCATCCAGGCCACAGGGAAAAGTTTACAGGGCCAGCCCTCAAGTACCTGGGACTCCACTACTGGGGTCCATTGCAGAGCTACACCAGAATGCAGTCCACTAAACGAACTTATTACAAGAGCAAATTACTTTTTGCAATTAAAAAAATATGCAAACAAAGCACAGAGATACACATATCAATTTATGTTGATGATTGGTCGCCTGAGTAAAGTGACTTTTTAGATGTGAAAGGAAACATTTGAGGAATTTACATATAAAATGTAACAAAATAAACAAACTTTGACTTAAGGCCTACTACCTAGCAGGATTTTAACTGCAGTTTCTGCAAACAAAGCCATCTTATAACGTTACCTTGTTTAACCCTATTGAACGTCATCATAGTTGTAAATTCCGACCTGTAACTTTGCTTGTTGATTCATTCATAGAACTATGGGAAATATCCTAGGGGGAAAAAACAGACGCATGCCTTAGAATAAGCATAATAAACTTTTCTCACCGTGCGATAGTATCCGCGTGCCCCCCTGGTCCGAGTTAACGAGCTGCTGCGGTCGTTTCTGCTTCCGGCGTGACATGATTCACGAGGAGACTGAGAGAAGGGGGGCATTCGCCGAATAAATAACACTGGCCACTTTACGCACTTGTAGGCTTCACGTTCCAGAATCCGAACTCACATTTCAGGAAATGTTGAATTTCTAAATGGCATCTAGACAACGGTATAGCTCGTTGGTCCCTTGCATGGAAGAAATCAAAGAGGGGCAGAAATCCCTATAAATGCACCGTCATATGAGCTGCGGAGAGTGCGTGTGTGGCTGTTTTCCTAAAGTAGTCTCTCTCGCTGTCCAAAACTTGCGCCACACCTCCCCCGCTCCCCTGCTCCCCTACGCAGGCACACACAAACAGAGACACACAGACACACAACCTCTTCTTGTTCCTCACTGATATTTGCATTTCAATGGCGCAGAACACAGACTCCCTGGTTCTCCCTTTTCTCTGTGTTTTGCGTATTTTCTCCACGCCATCACTAAACTCTCAATCAAAGATCATCCTGGGTGTTAAAATCCACATGAATAAATCAAAGTAGCATATGACTTTACTTGTTACATGCTGTTTGAACCCATTCAACTAGAATTTGTTGACGAGCTTTCTGAGATTTTGCCGAGATTACAATGAATTATTTTAAGCATACCATTTGGGGGAATTAAGTGATAGAAAAAGTTTAGCATAAATTAATAAATAACAAATTCAGAATATTAAACAAATAGGCCTACATGAATTGCTATTTTTATTTTGGGTAATTTATCCTTTAATACTCAACAAGTGATCAAGAAACAAGGAAATAATAATAGCCTTATTATTGCTTGCAATATATATGATCATTATATGCTAAATATTCACGTGGAGGGCAAGGGGGTTCATGACTGTCTGTATGTCCACCATTACTGAATGAATGGGACCCATTTGCACACTGATTTACATATGGCTAAATATCAACAAAGAGGTGGTGTGAGAATGTTGAGGCGTTTCCATCCATTCCGTATCAGAACATGCATGTGTTCCATTACATGTGATCCTACGCACTGACCCATCCTTCTGCCAGTGTTCTTGTGCGCAGGCAGAGCTCTACGTAAAAAGCAGAGATGGGAATCTGCGACAATGGCGCACTGGACACAGTTGAGTGAGCATCTCTTCTCTCTCAATTTGAACTCCTGGATCCAGTGCTGCTCCGGCACAATGCCCCTCTTCCACCCCCTGATGTTAGTCCTGTAACACGTGGAGGAGGGGTACAAAAAGAGACAGAGAGGGAGAAAGGGAAAAACAATTAAGGTGTCTCACATACTGTATATGACATGTCCCATTCAATGCATGAGGACAGGAAAGAAAAGCAAATGGTTAATTAAATTGAAAGAAAATGATTGCCTGTATTAATTGCATTAAAACTATGAGTGCACAAAGATTTGCCTGCATTAAACCAATGCACCAAAAGGGTAGTATCACCAGTCAATTAAATAAATTAAGTGTGTAAAAATCTACCAAAAAAATACAACTAGTAAAAATGCAAAAAAAACAATAACACCATTGAACTTGTAGTACACTGTCGTGGAAATTACCACCAGGGACACCTGAAGTCAATATTAAATTAATAATTATTTATTATCAGCAAGCTGGACAGGTTCCAACAAACTTAAATGCACCATAGTACATGTTAGTCGGGAGCTCTGCCGGGGCAGTCCCATTAGTTCTCTGATATACTGCTTACACAGACAAGTTATATTAGCATGATTTACATGATTCATTATTCATCATTAATTCATCATTAACATTTAGTTCCTGCATGTGATCGACCAATACCTCATGAGGTTTGTTCTCTCCAAGCTGAGACCTTGAAACTGAGATACCCCTATTGATTCTCAAAGCAATGTTCTGGGCATACTGCCAAATTGCTAATACTGAGAGTGAGGATTCCTCCGAAGCACAATCAATCAGTCAGTTGCATGAACCCAGTCAAATTGGTTATTAGAAGAGCACAAACATAACATTTTCCTTCACAAAGCTAATCCTTTTTATTATTAATACAATTGTATTACTTTTTGTTCATTTAGTACTACTACATAAAAGTCTAAAAACTTTTGTATTTTCTATTTTCTTATATAAAGGGCCTATTTGATTGTTCCCTTAAAATGACTAGCTAGCCAATCAGAATGTACCTGTTTCAGCCATTGAAACAGGTAAGTTAGCTAAACCCAGTGACTGACATGCACAACGAGAGTTTATAGAGTTGTAGTTTTTTATTTTTTTATTTTTTAGGGGGTAGATCAGCTTTAATACTGCAGATAGATTGTAGCTTCCATCAATGTTGTTTATTTATAAAACCCTCTTAGGCCTCACTCCCCCTTATCTGAGATATCTACTGCAGCCCTCATCCTTCACATACAACACCCGTTCTGCCAGTCACATTCTGTTAAAGGTCCCCAAATCACACACATCCCTGGGTCGCTCCTCTTTCAGTTCGCTGCAGCTAGCAACTGGAACGAGCTGCAACAAACACTCAAACTGGACAGTTTTATCTCAATCTCTTCGTTAAAAGACTCAATCATTGACACTCTTACTGACAGTTGTGGCTGCTTTGTGTGATGTATTGTTGTCTCTCCCTTCTTGTCCGTTGTGCTGTTGTCTGTGCCCAATAATGTTTGTACCATGTTTTGTGCTACTACCATGTTGTGTTGCGACCATGTTATTGTCATGTTGTGTTGCTACCATGCTGTGATGTCATGTGTTTCTGCCTTGCTATGTTGTTGTCTTAGGTCTCTCTTTATGTAGTGTTGTGTTGACTCTCTTGTTGTGATGTGTGTTTTGTCCTATATTTATATAGTATTTATTTTTTAATCCCAGGCCCCCGTCCCACAGAAGGCCTTTTGCCTTTTGGTAGGCCGTCATTGTAAATAAGAATTGGTTCTTAACGGACTTGCCTAGTTAAATAAAATACAAAATAAAAAAATGTAATTGTCTGCATCATTTCCAATCCCCCATATATACAGTGCATTCAGAAAGTATTCAGACCCCCTTGACTTTTTCCACATTTTGTTAAGTTACAGCATTATTCTAAAATTGATTAAATAAATAAAAAGTATTAATCTATACCAATACCATAATGACAAACCGATTTTTGCAAATGTATAAAAAAACAACACAGAAATACCTTATTTGCATTCAGACGCTTTGTTATGAGATTTGAAATTGAGCTCAGGTGCATCCTGTTTCCATTGATCATACTTGAGATGTTTCTACAACTTGATTGGAGTCCACCTGTGGTAAATTCAATTGATTGGACATGATTTGGAAAGGCACACACCTGTTTATATAAGGTCCCACAGTTGACAGTGCATGTCAGAGCAAAAACCAAGCCATGAATTCAAAGGAATTGTCCTTAGAGTTCAGAGACAGGATTGTGTTGAGGCACAGATCTGGGAAAGGGTACCAAAACATTTCTGCAGAATTGAAGGTCCCCAAGAACACAGTGGCCTCCATCATTCTTAAATGGAAGAAGTTTGGAACCACCAAGACTTTTCCCAGAGCTGGCCGCCCGGCCAAACTGAGAAATCGGGGGAGAAGGGCCTTGGTCAGGGAGGTGACCAAGAACCCGATGGTCACTCTGACAGTGCTCCAGAGTTACTCTGTGGAAATTTGTCCCATCTCTTCAGCGCTCCACCAATCAGGACTTTGTGATAGAGTGGCCGGACGGAAGCCACTCCGCAGTAAAAATGCACATGACAGCCCGCTTGGAGTTTGCTAAAAGGCACCTAAAGGCTCTCAGACCATGAGAAACAAGATTCTCTGGTTTGATGAAACCAAGATTGAACTCTTTGGCCTGAATGCCAAGCGTCACGCCTGGAAGAAACCTGGCACCATCCCTACAGTGAAGCATGGTGGTGGCAGCATCATGCTGTGGGGATGTTTTTTATCGGCAGGGACTGGGAGACTTGTCAGGATGGAGGGAAAGATGAACGAATCAAAGTACAGAGAGATCCTTGATGAAAACCTGCTCCAGAGTGCTCAGGACCTCAGACTGTGGCGATGGTTCAATTTCCAACAGGACAACGACCCTGAGCACACAGCCAAGACAACACAGGAGTGGCTTCGGGACACGTCTCTGAAAGTCCTTGAGTGGCCCAGCCAGAGCCTGGACTTGAACCCGAACGAACATCTCTGGAGAGACCTGAAAATAGCTGTACAGCGATGCTCCACATCCAACCAGACAGAGCTTGAGAGGATCTGCAGAGAAAAATGGGAGAAACTCCCCAAATACAGGTGTGACAAGCTTGTAACGTCATACCCAAGAACACTCGATGCTTTAATCACCGCCAAATGTGCTTCAACAAAGTACATAGCAAAGGGTTTGAATACTTATTTAAATGTGATATTTCAGTCTCCCATTTCTGAACCTGTTTTTGTTCGTCATTATGGGGTATTGTGTGTAGATTGATGAGGGGAAAAATCGATTTAATCCATTTCAAAGGCTGTAACGTAACAAAATGTGGAAAAAGTCAAGGGGTCTGAATACTTTCCTTAGTCCCTGCATATACAGTACCAGTCAAAAGTTTGGACACACCTACTCATTCAAGGGTTTTTCTAGTGAAGACATCAAACTTTGAAATAACGCATATGGAATCATGTAGTAACCAAAAAAGTGTTAAACAAATCAAAATAAATGTTATACTTGAGGTTCTTCAAAGCAACCACCCTTTGCCTTGATGACAGCTTTGCATTCTATCAACCAGCTTCATGAGGAATGCTTTTCCAACAGTCTTGAAGGAGTTCCCACATATGCTGAGCACTTGTTGGCTGCTTTTTCTTCACTCTGCAGTCAAACTCATCCCAAACCATCTCAATTGGGTTGAGGTTGGGTGATTGTGGAGTTCAGATCATCTGATGCAGCACTCCATCACTCTCCTTGTTCAAATAGCCCTTACACAGCCTTTATTTTTGTAAAACTTGGCAAGTCAATTAAGAACAAATTCTTATTTACAATGACGGCCTACTCCGGCCAAACCCTCCCTAACCCGGACGCCACTGGGCCAATTGTGCTCCGCCCTATGGGACTCCCGATCACGGCCGGTTGTGATACAACCCGGGATCAAACCCGGGTCTGTAGTGACGCCTCTAGCACTGCGATGTAGTGCCTTAGACCGCTGCGCCACTCGGGAGGCCAGCCTGGAGGTGTGTTTTTGGGTAATTGTCCTGTTGAAAAACAAATGATAGTCCCAAATAAGTGCAAACCAGATGGGATGGCGCATCGCTGCAGAATGCTGTGGTAGCCATGCTGGTTAAGTGTGCCTTGAATTCTAAATAAATCACTGACAGTATCACCAGCAAAGCACCCCATCACACCTCCTCTTCCACGCTTCATGGTGGAGATCATCCGTTCACCTACTCTGCATCCCACAAAGACACGGCGGTTGAAACCAAAAATATCAAATTTGGACTCATCAGACCAAAGGACAGATTTCCACTGGTCTAATGTCCATTGCTCGTGTTTCTTGGCCCAAGCAAGTCTCCTGTTATTATTGGTGTCCTTTAGTAGTGGTTTCTTTTGCAGCAATTCAAACACAAAGGCCTGATTCACGCAGTCTCCTCCCTCCACCTCCCTGGTATCCCTCTCAATTCCCTTGTCTTTTCCAGGTGATTGAGTACAAGAGGAAGAACAGTGAGGTGTCAGAGCGTCTGATGGAGAGGAACAGGCCGTACCAGAAGTTACAGGGGCTCAATGACTCGCTGAGACTGCGCAATATGGTGGTGGGGGACAGACACCATGCCAGCCAGGACCCACAGAGTTAAACACAGGTTAGAGAGAGGGAGGGAAAATCCAAGAGGGAGATAGTGATTTCCTATAGGCCTGAAACATAACTACAAACCAGTATGTAAAAATACTCAGGCTTTCACATGAATTCAGGCACTGTTGTCCTTACAAGAGTTAAATGAACTTGTGCAAGCGGATCTCAAGTTAGGATTTGTAATGAAGACATAGTGGAGAATGTATAGAGAAGAGTGGGTACACAATACAAAGAGTACAAGACAGAGAAAGCAATTTGAGACGAGGTTGAGACAAAACAGGGCATAATTAGTGTACTGTCTATGAAAGGGGAAAATCAACTTGACAAAAATTGCTTCAGTTTACCACCTCCCACCTGTTTCCCAGGGGTGATTAGAAAGCCCTCCCCCCCGAGGAGTCCTCCATTCTTGGGCATGAGCCCGAGGGAGACATGCGCCTCTTCTCCCTGGAGCCAAGACCTTCTTCCAGTTAAGCTCTCCTGCCAGAGACAGGGAGGGGCCTTACTCAAAAATGACTGAGACTTGAATTAGAATTCTAGAATTTGAAATTCCAGGATTAGAATTAATAGAAGACTAATTTTGATTCTAATACTGAGACAATGTTGGTTTGGTACCCGTCTGCATTTAAGCAATAAGGCACAAGAAGCAGTGCTGTATCATGAATACAGTCACAGGTAAATGGTGTAAATCAATTCATCCAATTTAATTCTTCCAGCAGAAGAGATATAATATAGTCCGGACAAAAATGTGGTTGTTATGTTGGTCATATTGCGACAGACGCAAACCAGTCGTTTAAACGTAAATCTTTTTGCAAAGTTGCTATGCAAAAGGACTGGTCTTAATTTCTAAACAAAATGGTTGCTATGCAGGCTAGATAACGTTGTTGTCACTTGCTAGCTAGCTAGCCAACTTCAACTAACTCAGCCACGTCAAACATTGAACTGGGAATGACAGTACAATAGCTGCATTTTCCTTTGTTTGAGCTTTTTTTGTATTGGCATTTACTTGGATATGATACAGTATGTCCAGTTAAATAAAGGTTAAATAAATAAATAATAATAATAATGACGTTGATGCGTGCTTTCGACTGGCTCAGAAAAAGTTGCCTCGTCTGGGCACCGTTCACTATGTATTGACTAGCTAGCTACAGAGATCGACATTCAAAAGTGAAACGTTTCCGAATTCGGATAGGCAGCGAGCGTGAGTGTTCTTTTTCACTATGGAAGGTTTGACTAACATCATGGTGAAAGATGATCAACTACATAAACTAATGACAAAGCAAAAGTTGGAGACCTGTTTGTTTTAATGTCTTGAACCCATGTCTGACACCATCTTCACCACAATTAATTATCATATTAGTAGTCAGTAATTTACAAAATCCCCCAGCCTCCCTCCCACTTTAACAAAATACAACCACAAATATTTCTAAATATGTACAAACAGTGTATTCCTAAAGACCATTTACGAACAAGGATCTACTATTTACAAAACTAAGACATAAAAAAAATACAGGCACACAGGCTCTTCACGCTCCTTCCTGGCTCCCTGTCTGTCTGCCCCCACTCCCTCTATCATCCCCCCTTCTCTCATTCGCTCTGGGGCTTGTAGCTGACTGAGGCTGCAGTTTGAGCCTGGACGTTCTGTCTCTTGCCGTTGACGATGAGGAGCAGAGGGGAGTCCACTCGTATACTGCGGAAGTCAAACGTCTACAGCAGGGCCAGGAGAGAGGAGAGATAATAGATTGTGAAAATCAGAAATGAAGAGACCACCTTGATCTGTAGTAGCCTTGGTGGAGTTCAAGTGATGTCAGTTTTGATAATTAAGTCTAACAGAGGGAGTCTGTCTTTGGCTATGTATGCACACATTATATATATATATATATATATTTTGATTTTTTATGAATATGATGAAAAAAACAGTTTAAACATTTTGGCCAAGGGATCATTGGAATAAGTTTAGATGATGTAATATTATTAAATCTCCAATTTTTGTTCTTAACCCTGGCCAACACGGGCTTGGAAGGCTCACAGGGATATTGGTATCTACAGTACTCCACCAATTATACATGTTTTCAGTTCAATACTTCCTGTATTGCCCCCTCCCCAAATAAAAATGTATTAAAACATAAATACACTGTCATTTAAGCTTTAAAACTGCTAAGTTTTTTCTCTGTCTCATGGCAAAATATGTAGAATTACAGGATATTAGCTTAAACTGCAGCATTTCCCCTACGAAGCCAGGAGATGGGCCTTTAAAATTTTCCTTCCCAGGGCCTGAGACTTGGACCGTTAGGCCATGCTCTGTCAAAATCACAGTAGAGCTAATTTTTTTTTTTTTATCTCACTCGAGTTATGAGGGTGTCCCCACAATCACATTTAGAGGACACTCAGATTCAGAGACACCTAAAATCAGTGCATTCAGCTAAAGTAGATACAATGATTGTGATGTAATTGTAAGTTAAAAGTGTGTAAAGATCCATGTAAGCTGTAGAGAAAGACACACTAACCTGGTCGTTGTGTGCTACACTGTGGCGTTTGACCTGGGGCTCCGGGATGACCACAGAGTCTCCAATCAGAACTCCCCAGTTGTCTGCTGTGTTATAGACCATGACCACGCAGCACGTTTCCTCACTGTCCACCATGCCAAACGTACTGGGAGACAGAGAGAGACACAGTATCATATCACTGTCAATCAACCATAGCAAATGTACCCCAGCAAGGCAAAACATACAGTATTATAGCCCTTCAGTTCATACACCTTCAAACAAAGGGGCATGTAGACAGCAACTTACTTCCATCATCCAAAACATGCAGAAAAAGGTACAGTTGAAGTCGGAAGTTTACATACACTTAAGTTGGAGTCATTAAAATTTGTTTTTCAACCACTCCACAAATTTCTTGTTAACAAACTATCGTTTTGGGAAGTTGGTTAGGACATCTACTTTATGCATGACACAAGTAGTTTTTCCAACAATTGTTTTCAGACAGATTATTTCACTTATAATTCACTGTACCACAATTCCAGTGGGTCAGAAGTTTACATACACTAAGTTGACTGTGCCTTTAAACAGCTTGGAAAATTCCAGAAAATTATGTAATGGCTTTAGAAGCTTCTGAATGGCCAATTGACATAATTTGAGTCAATTGGAGATGTATCTGTGGATGTATTTCAAGGCCTACCTTCAAACTCAGTGCCTCTGCTTGACATCACGGGAAAATCAAAAGAAATCAGCCAAGACCTCAGAAAAAAGATTCTAGACCTCCACAAGTCTGGTTCATCCTTGGGGGCAATTTCCAAACGCCTGAAGGTACCACGTTCATCTGTGCAAACAATAGTACGCAAGTATAAACACCATGGGACCACGCAGCTGTCATACCTGCTTTCGACTCTGTCAATCACCACATTCTTATCGGCAGACTCAAAAGCCTTGGTTTCTCAAATGACTGCCTCGCCTGGTTCTCCAACTACTTCGCAAACAGAGTTCAGTGTGTCAAATCGGAAGGCCTGTTTTCCGGACCTCTGGCAGTCTCTATGGGGGTGCCACAGGGTTCAATTCTTGGGCTGACTCTTTTCTCTGTATACATCAATGATGTCGCTCTTGCTGCTGGTGATTCTCTGATCCACCTCTACGCAGACGATACCATTCTGTATACCTCTGGCCCTACTTTGGACACTGTGTTAACTAACCTCCAGACGAGCTTCAATGCCATACAACTCTCCTTCCTTGGGCTCCAACTGCTCTTAAATGCAAGTAAAACTAAATGCATGCTCTTCAACCGTTCGCTGCCCACACCTGCCCGCCCGTCCAACATCACTACTCTGAACGGTTCTGACTTAGAATATGTGGACATCTACAAATACCTAGGTGTCTGGTTAGACTGTAAACTCTCCTTCCAGACTCACATTAAGCATATCCAATCCATAATTAAATCTAGAATCGGCTTCCTATTTCGCAACAAAGCATCCTTCACTCATTCTGCCAAACATACCCTCGTAAAACTGACTATCCTACCGATCCTTGACTTCGGCGATGTCATTTACAAAATAGCCTCAAACACTCTACAGTCGTGGCCAAAAGTTTTGAGAATGACACAAAGAATGACACAAAGTTTGCTGCTTCAGTTTGCTGCTTCAGTGTCTTTAGATATTTTTGTCAGATGTTACTATGGAATACTGAAGTATAATTACAAGCATTTCATAAGTGTCAAAGGCTTTTATTGACAATTACATGAAGATGATGCAAAGAGTCAATATTTGCAGTGTTGACCCTTCTTTTTCAAGACTTCTGCAATCCGCCCTGGCATGCTGTCAATTAACTTCTGGGCCACATCCTGAATGATGGCAGACCATTCTAGCATAATCAATGCTTGGAGTTTGTCAGAATTTGTGGGTTTTTGTTTTTCCACCCGCCTCTTGAGGATTGACCACAAGTTCTCAATGGGATTAAGGTCTGGGGAGTTTCCTGACCATGGACCCAAAATATCAATGTTTTGTTCCCCGAGCCACTTAGTTATCACTTTTGCCTTATGGCAAAGTGCTCCATCATGCTGGAAAAGGCATTGTTCGTCACCCAACTGTTCCTGGATGGTTGGGAAAAGTTTCTCTCGGAGGATGTGTTGGTACCATTCTTTATTCATGGCTGTGTTCTTAGGCAAAATTGTGAGTGAGCCCACTCCCTTGGCTGAGAGGCAACCCCACACATGAATGGTCTCAGGATGCTTTACTGCTGGCATGACACAGCATTTATGGTAGCGCTCACCTTGTCTTCTCCGGACAAGCTTTTTTCCGGATGCCCCAAACAATCGGAAAGGGGATTCATCAGAGAAAATGACTTTACCGCAGTCCTCAGCAGTCCAATCCCTGTACCTTTTGCAGAATATCAGTCTGTCCCTGATGTTATTCCTGGAGAGAAGTGGCTTCTTTGCTGCCCTTCTTGACAACAGGCCATACTCCAAAAGTCTTCGCCTCACTGTGCGTGCAGATGCAGTCACACCTGCCTGCTGCCATTCCTGAGCAAGCTCTGTACTGGTGGTGCCCCGATCCCGCAGCTGAATCAACTTTAGGAGACGGTCCTGGCACTTGCTGGACATTCTTGGGCGCCCTGAAGCCTTCTTCACAACAATTGAACTGCTCTCCTTGAAGTTCTTGATGATCCGATAAATGGTTGATTTAGGTGCAATCTTACTGGCAGCAATATCCTTGCCTGTGAAGCCCTTTTTGTGAAAAGCAATGATGACGGCTTTTGTTTCCTTGCAGGTAGCCATGATTGACAGAGGAAGAACAATGATTCCAAGCACCACCCTCCTTTTGAAGCTTCCAGTCTGTTATTCGAACTCAATCAGCATGACAGAGTGATCTCCAGCCTTGTCCTCGTCAACACTCACACCTGTGTTAACGAGAGAATCACTGACATGATGTCAGCTGGTCCTTTTGTGGCAGGGATGAAATGCAGTGGAAATGTTTTTTGGGGGATTCAGTTCATTTGCATGGCAAATATGGACTTTGCAATTAATTGCAATTCATCGGATCACTCTTCATTACATTCTGGAGTATATACAAATTGCCATCATACAAACTGAGGCACCAGACTTTGTGAAAATGAATATTTGTGTCCTTCTCAAAACTTTTGGCCATGACTGTACTCAATGTACACAGTGTGCCATCCGTTTTGTCACCAAAGCCCCATATACTACCCACCACTGCAACCTGTATGCTCTCGTTGGCTGGCCCTCGCTTTATATTCGTCACCAAACTACCTGGCTCCAGGTCACCTATAAGACTTTGCTAGGTAAAGCCCCGCCTTATCTCAGTTCACTGGTCACCATAGCAGCACCCACCCTTAGCACGCGCTCCAGCAGGTATATTTCACTGGTCACCCCCAAAGCCAATTCCTGCTTTGGCCGCCTTTCCTTCCAGTTCTCTGCTGCCAATGACTGGAACGAACTGCAAAAATCACTGAAGCTGGAGACTCATATCTCCCTCACTAACTTTAAGCACCAGCTGTCAGAGCAGCTCACAGATCACTGCACCTGTACACAGCCCATCTGTAAATAGCCCATAGCCCATCTCCTCGCACCCCAGTATCTCTACTTGCACATTCATCTTCTGCACATCTATCACCCCAGTGTTTAATTGCTCAATTGTAATTATTTCTCCACGATGGCCTATTTATTGCCTTACCTCCCTTATCTTACCTCATTTGCACACACTGTATATAGACTTTTTTTCTATTGTGTTATTGACTGTAAGTTTGTTTATTCCATGTGTAACTCTGTTGTTGTTGTTCGCGTCGCACTGCTTTGCTTTATCTTGGCCAGGTCGCAGTTGTAAATGAGAACTTGTTCTCAACTAGCCTACCTGGTTAAATAAAGGTGAAATAAATAAATAAATAAAAAATACCGCTCAGGAAGGAGACGCGTTCTGTCTCCTAGAGATGAACATACTTTGGTGCGAAAAGTGCAAATCAATCCCAGAACAGCAGCAAAGGACCTTGTGAAGATGCTGGAGAAAACAGGTACAAAAGTATCTATATCCACAGTAAAACGAGTCCTATATCGACATAACCTGAAAGGCCGCTCAGCAAGGAAGAAGCCACTGCTCCAAAACCGCCATAAAAAAAGTCAGACTATGGTTTGCAACTGCACCTGGGGACAAAGATTGTACTTTTTTGGAGAAATGTCCTCTGGTCTGATGAAACAAAAATAGAACTGTTTGGCCATAATGACCATCGTTACATTTGGAGGAAAAAGGGGGAGGCTTGCAAGCCGAAGAACACCATCCCAACCGTGAAGCACGGGAGTGGCAGCATCATGTTGTGGGGGTGCTTTGCTGCAGGAGGGCTGGTGCACTTCACAAAATAGATGGCATCATGAGGCAGGAAAATGATGTGGATATATTGAAGCAACATCAAGACATTAGTCAGGAAGTTAAAGCTTGGTCGCAAATGGGTCTTCCAAATGGACAATGACCCCAAGCATACTTCCAAAGTTGTGGCAAAATGGCTTAAGGACAACAAAGTCAAGGTATTGGAGTGGCCATCACAAAGCCCTGACCACAATCCTATAGAAAATGTGTGGGCAGAACTGAAAAAGCATGTGCGAGCAAGGAGGCCTACAAACCCAACTCAGTTACACCAGCTCTGTCAGGAGGAATGGGCCAGAATTCACCCAACTTATTGTGCAAAGCTTGTGGAAGGCTACCCGAAACGTTTGACCCAAATTAAACAATTTAAAGGCAATGCTACCAAATACTAATTGAGTGTATGTAAACTTCTGACCCACTGGGAATGTGATGAAAGAAATAAAAGCTGAAATAATTCTCTCTACTATTATTCTGACATTTCACATTCTTAAAATAAAGCGGTGATCCTAACTGACCTAAGACAGGGAATTTTTACTAGGATTAAATGTCAGTAATTGTGAAAAACCGAGTTTAAATGTATTTGGCTAAGGTGTATGTAAACTGTATGTAGACTCCATATTCCATATAGTAGTCTAACACTAGAGGAAGGGGAACTCACAAGGCCATGCGTCCCTCTGAGGCCAGGCTGAACACCACCTTTCCCAGGGCAGCCACCCCAGCGTTGTGGCCGTGTGTCAGGGCAGACAGGGTCCGGGGCTCCAGGCTCCCAACGCGGCCTGCGGGGGAACGGAACTGAGGGGAGGAGCACGGCCCCAGGGCCAACGGGCTGAGGTTGGAGAGCATCGTCCGCAGGCGCCGGGCCTTCACCTTCCCCTGAAGGGGTGACAGAAAAAGAGTGGTACACTGTTATCAGTGGAAAACCATAGGACTCTGCTGTCACCTACTGCTGATTTATAATTCTATCTGATACACATTTGCATTAGTGCTGGAGTTGACAAGAAATGTGTTTGTATATTTTATTAAGTTTATATCCTATACAGATCACATGAACTGCTGATAGATGTAGAATGGAGACTAATGTGCCCTGTGCAGTTTATCTATATGAATGTGTGTGTGTGTAAATGTATGTGTGTGTGTATGTGGGAGGGTTCTCCTGTTCCTACCTTGTTCTCTGTGAGTGCTGTGAGTTTCACCAGGTATTCCAGCAGCTGCCTCTCCCTCTCTGGAGGATCCTCCCACGCAGGGTCCAGGGCCGCAGCGCGACTGTACCCGCCCAGGGCAGACCCAAACATCTCCTCATACTGAAACAACTGGAGGGGTTAGACACAGGCATGGATCATTAGCTTCAGTTTACTTTTATATGCATTTTTCTGTGTAATGGAATTATTGAAGTAATTTACCACACGCATATTATAAGAATCATATCAGAATATGCCAACGATAATGTTTTACCGTGGCTCTATTGAAGTGCAGATCGGGGTTGGAGGTTGCTGTTCGGTCCACTTTCTCCTGGGAGAGAGAACAGAGGAGGGAAGGAATTATATAGTGCTTAACAGTGATTATTGCACACAATTCTAATTGACCCACTCATACTATCCTGTCAGGCTTTGTAAACACAACTGAGTTTGGTATGTGTGTGTGTACTCACAGCCTGTGCATAGGCACTCAGAGCCTGCTGAGACATCTGTGGATTCTGTCTACAGGTGAAGAAGAGGGAGATGTAGGCGTTCCCCAGGATGTCTGCCAACATTCATCAATACATCATCCACTATCCACTCATATGCAGTACTATGAGTGGATAGTACGTTCTTCTATCCTCTCTTTGGAGATCCTGAATTACAGCCAAACCTATTCACACAACATATGTAACTGTATGCATACTCCACCCCCAGTAACCCTGGCCGTGTCCCCCACACTTTAATTCTCTGAACTCATAACCACTGTAAAATATGAATCTGCTATGAGACTATCCATCATACTCACACCAGGAGGTGCCGTCGGTGACGTCCAGCTGTACAGCCTGCCTGGCCATGGCCACGCTCTCCAGCACCCTCTTCCCCTGCTCATCACCGCCCCCTCCTGGCAGCTGCCTCAGCACCATGGACAGACTACGCAGAGATACTTTGTTCTTACTCTGGGACGGAGGGAGAAAAGAGATGTGATCGCGATAATATTAGGATATTATCGCCTTTTTGGTCTAGCGGTTACAGCTGTTGACCCCAGCAACCATGTATGCCAGAGACTACCCCACTCATTAAAAATAATAATAATTGGATATTGGTTTGGGGGTAGTTCAATTTCTATGATGTAGCAATAGAGAATAAAACAGACCAGGGTAAACAAAATAAAGGTAGAAAGAGACAAAGGAAGGTGCACACAATGGGAGGTAGAGTTATGGCTTGAAAGGATGTGATAAACAGCTGTTGTTTATGTAGACCTATAACAAGTTCTGAACACTTTACATGAATTCTATTCTTGATCAGTAAGGTTCTACTGCATACCTTGATCTCAACACAACAACAGTACCACGGCACCAACACCACTCTCCAGTTAACCTGAAGAGCTTTGTGACTCATGCTGTCTGTGAATTAAAAGCCCAGCTATGCAAATAAAGCACATGATTACTGTGTTCTTATTGCTAACCTGCTGCAGGGCTCCAGTGAAGCAGGTCTTAGCGGTGGTCAGGTCTCCTTTCTTCCAGTACTGCTCCCCCAGTGTGTTCCAGCCCTCCACTAGTCCAGGCTCCAGCTTCACGGCCCGGGACAGGCACTCCCCGGCGGTGGTGCTAAACTCCGGAGCCACCCCCAGGGAGCGGCCCCGCAGCAGCAGGAACTCAGCAGTGTGCTTATACGACTCTGGAGGAGACGAAGGGACGACAAAGAGATGATTCTCTAGTCTAGGGGTTCCCAAACTTTTTCACTCAGGCCCCCCCTTCCAGCATTGGAGAACATCCCCGCGCCCCATGTCTATTTCTATGGGCACAAGCACTGTTCACATCCCTCTTGTTGGCGTAGAGAAAATGTTGCCGTTTTAAAGCTTAACATACATGTTGCCATGTCTAATGTGTATTCGTGTGATATTTGAGTGACTCGAATATTACAACAAAATCTATTGGCTAAAACACCTAGCTGAAAAACATGATCTGACATGGGCTAGTTGATCTGGACATTTCTGAGTTATAAATAGCACTGTAGGGTATGCAATGAGTGACATGACAAGAGAAAAACTGATGATGCACTACCCAATTTTGAAATGTAGTTACTTTTGTTGTTTTTTGGGGGAGGGGGGTGACCCCCCCCCTGGCCGCCCGGGAGGGAGCGCCACCACAGTTTGGGAACAACTGCTTTAGTCAATTGACTTTTGCTGTGTGTTTAAAGATGTCTCCCCTGTGGCTCAGTTGGTAGAGCATGGTGTTTGCAACGCCAGTATGGTGTGTGCAATGCCAGGGTTGTGGGTTCGATTCCCACGGGGGGCCAGTACCAAAAAAAATGTATAAAATGTATGCATTCACTACTGTAAGTTGCTCTGGATAAGAGTGTCTGCTAAATAACTGTAATGTAAATGTATGTAAGCTAAGCTCAGTCAGCACTGTGCTTATGTAACCTCGTCCGCAGGCTCAATTGCTACTGCATGAGACAGCAGGCTGGTAGATGACAACTGTGCTTATATGACTCTGGATTGGAAGAGATGGAGGGTCACCATAAGTCTTTGATGATTTAATAATGCATAAAAAGATCACTCACTAGTCAGGCAAGCTTTGTGAGCACTGAATAGTGTGGTAAAAGATTTGTAGCTACACATTAAATGCCAAATGGATACAAAGCTATCATGCAAAATCTCAGTATATTATTTTTTACATGTGTGGTTACCAAATCAGAACACGTTCTGTTATCTCACCTTCTTTCTCCTCCAGCTTCTTTAGTGTCTTCTCCATCTCCTGTGCCACATCACTCGGTTTCCTCTTTGCATCCTCCACACTGTGAGTCTCAAAGTAATGATCCCGAAAATGATATAACTCATCCACTAGGTCCTGATACAGAAAGAGAGAAAGAGAGAAATTGTTATTGATACCTGTTAAGGACATTAGCTAGGTGCGTGGCATGCAATCATGATGAGCCAGATCAGGTTACAAGAATGTAATTTTGAAATGTGTTGCTATGCAGCAAATACACTTGATGCTGTTGGTTTCCTTGCACGAGTGCATGCATGCTCACTGGCATTGAGGGATGATGACACAGCACGATAGCTAGCTATCGCTGCATATGGCTAGACGTCTCAGGCGCCAATTTAGCTGGCTAGCCAAGATTGAGAGACATTGTCAGTCAAGCCAAGCTAACGTTAGACAGTTAACTAACCGATAATCAGCTGATGGCTCGTCAGATTTAGAGACAACCAACTCGGTTAGAAAATTTGCAGTACAATCAACCACAATATTTTGGTCGATTAACATGACAGTTGTTATAGTAACGAGTCTGGAGAGCTAGCTAGCAACAAAGGAAAGGTGGGAAGTAACTGTTTAAATAAGACGTCCATTACAATTGCAAGGTTAATTATGGCAATATATTCCATGCAGTGATAATAATATATTTTGCAATACTTTTAAAATCTGTAAATCATCTTTGTCAGTCGCAGGATCACCATCCGTCTCCGCTTCTGCCATCTTTTCCAGTGGTTGGTGGAAGAAGAATTCGAGAAGAGTACATTGACAACACGACACCTGCTGGCCTGGAGGGGTATGCTGTAGCTGGATAATATTAAACTATTATTTGCTAAATCATTCTTATTTACTGAAAGTAATAAACTCAAGTTTGTTGTCTTTTTATTTTTTATTTTTTTTACCGCATATTGCTAGCTAATGAACTAACAACAAACGTCGTATTGTTGTTGAACAGACTGAACCGGAACTAGCCCTTTTTTAACCGGAAATGTGTCCGTTTTCAAAAAACATCCGTCTTGTGCTTATTTTAACATATCGATTGCTTTATAGTTGTCACGACCTAACATTATGTAAAACATTTATTTTAACGAGTTCTGAGAGGGGAAAAATTCTGCTTGCAATAAGAAAAGATAGCTGTTAGATTTTGGATTTGTCTGTCTAGGTGGTTTCCTCCAACAACAAGGGGGAACCAGTCATTCGTTGTTGTTGCTAGTCCGACACAGTGCGAGCGGTGGCCACATTATCCCACTAAACTAAGTGATCTTGCATGCCCCGTTTTCGATTCATTTTCGCGGTAGCTCCTACTCTAAATGTCGGATACATGGAGCAACATCCAAGCACACAAGAAGCAGCTGGACTCGCTGCGAGAGAGACTGCAGAGGCGACGGAAAGACCCCACGCAACTCGCTGCAGGTATGTCTTTATGCTAACGTGTTAGCTAGCTAGAGAGAGGCGGGATGGGGAAATAAGATTAGACAATAGGGATTTCAACACACAGATGTATTTGATTCTATGCTGATGGTTAAAGTTGAAAAAGTTCAGCAAATGTCAATACTTGTGCATTGTCTGTGGACACCTAGCTATATGGTCCAGATACTAACGAATAACGTTAACTAGTGACCAAAGTTCTTAATCTGCATAAGCACTGTTACTGCTAATGGGATTTACAACCTATGGTTTTCTTTTCTCAGAGGTGGGAGGCAGCAGTACTGAAGGGGCTGCAGCGCGGAGTGAGAGTCCAGGACCAGCCCTCCAGAGTCCCCCACAGGAGGAGGCTGAACGTCCCCCGGACCCTGAACTAGAGAAGAGACTCCTGGGTTATCTGTCGGACCTGAGCCTCTCACTGCCCACTGACTCCTTGGCCATCACTGATGAGCTCAACACTGTGAGTGTGTATCCTTGTGACCAAGATCTAATGTTTGCTAAAAATAAAATTGTGTCCAGGGTTCAAATACATGTGTATTTGAGTTGAGTATTTGTTATTTAAGTACTTTTGTCTGTGTATTTGAGTATTTTCAAATACACCGCCCAAAACAACAACTACTTTTATTTGAATGTTTATTTGTAAAAAACCAAATAGTATTTATCTAGTTAGTTAAAATACTATTTTCAAATACCTGGGTTAAATGCATGGGAGTGTATTTGAGTATTTTCAAATACTTTTTTCCCTCATTAAAATGCAAATCAATTTATAACATTTTTGACATACGTTTTCCTGGATTTTTTTGTTGTTATTCTGTCTCTCACTGTTCAAATAAACCTACCATTAAAGTTATAGACTGATAATTTCTTTGTCAGTGGGCAAACGTACAAAATCAGCAGGGGATCAAATACTTTTATCCCTCACTGTACATTCCAATATTCAACTACTTGTTTTTTCAAATAAAGGTTATCTAAATAGTTGTTTTGAAATGTATTGAAAAGTAATTGAAATGCCTAAAATAGTATTTTAACCCAGGTCTGGATAGTATATGTGTGTGCTGATTGCTATTGCAAATTTTATGAAGTCTATGGATATGAATAATCGCTTTGTCACTCATTAGCCACTGTTCCCATAACTGTATCACATTCCTTTTCCTATCCTTTCCCTTTTCTCTCATTCCACTTCTATTTTCTCCTCCACAGTCTGAAGTGCCTGTCACCCATGGCTGCATCCAGAGTCTGCTGCTCAAGTTCTCTGCCCAGGAGCTCATCGAAGTCCGGCAGCCATCTGTGGCCTCCTCTTCTTCCTCAACGCTCGTCATCTCCGTGGACCACACAAAACTCTGGGCCATGATTGGGGGCGGGGCCTTAGGCCAGAGGAAGAGGAAAGCAGAGGACCAAGCCCACCATAAACGTCCGCCAGGTTCCTCCCCTGCTCTCCAGAGCCCGCCCTCCCCTCCGCCCACTTCCTCTATCTCCCTGGCACCGGCTTCCTCCTCCCAGCTGACCGGGCCCTCTGATTGGAAGGCTGGAGGAGGAAGGGGCGGGGCAGATAAACAGGGCAGGACCAGTAAGGGGCAGACGTCTCACCTGGACATGGAGATAGAGAGCCTCCTGAACCAGCAGTCCACCAAGGAGCAGCAGAGCAAGAAGGTACATTCACACCTTGGTAGAGGGAGGGGAAAGAGATGGGGATACCCTGGGGGTAGTTTGAACCATATCAGTACAAACCTTATTATACTGCCCAATGTTCAATGCGTTTTTCAACCACACAGTCAATGGCGAAATCAAATTCCTTCCGTGTGTGTGTGTGTGTGTGTGTGTGTGTGTGTGTGTGTGTGTGTGTGTGTGTGTGTTATAGATGAGCAGAGAAATCCTAGAGCTTCTGAACACCAGCACAGCTAAAGAGCAGTCCATCGTTGAGAAGTTCCGCTCACGCGGTCGTGCTCAGGTCCAGGAGTTCTGTGACCACGGGACCAAAGAGGAGTGTACGCGGTCTGGGTTCACACCCCAGCCCTGCACCAAGCTGCACTTCCGGTCAGTACTGCTGCCACACAACCATAAGAGTACACTCCCAAATATGTTTTATTCTTGATAACTTTTTTTTAGCCCCTTTTTCTTCCCAATTTCAATCTTGTCTCATCGCTGCAACTCCCCAACCGGCTCGCGAGGCGAAGGTCGAGTCGTGAGTCTTCCGAAACATGACCAGCCAAACCGCACTTAACACCTGCCCGATTAACCCGGAAGCCAGCCGCACCAATGTGTCAGAGGAAACACTGTTCAACTGACCACCGAGGTCAGCCTGCTGGTGTCCGGGCCGCCTCAAGGAATCCCTAGTGCGCGATGAGATGTGTAAAGCCCATCCGGCCAAACCCTGCCCTAACACGGACGATGCTGGGCCATTTGTGCGCCGCCCTATGGGACTCCCGATCACAGCCGGTTGTGACAGTGGTGGCGCCTCTAGCACTGTGATGCATTGTCTTAGACTGCTGCGCCACTTGGGAAGCGTATTGCTGATGACTTTTTTGCATCATTTCATTTAACCCAACCCCAAAACGCCTTTTTCCTGATTTTGTTGTTGTGCTGATCACATCCCTTATCAAATCAAAGTTTGTCACGTGTTCCCAATACAACAGGTGTAGACCTTAGTGAAATGCTTACTTACAGGCTCTAACCATCAGTGCAATTTTTAAGTAAAAAAAAAAGTTATTAGGTGAACAATCGATAAGTAAAGAAATAAAAACAATTTCTTGCCATGCGGTAGTAGAGAGAACAGTCTATGACTGGGGTCTTTGACAATTTTTAGGGCCTTCCTCTGTCACCGCCTGGTGTTGAGGTCCTGGGGGGCAGACAGCTTAGCCCCGGTGATGTGCTGGGCCGTACGCACTATGAGCAGTTGCCGTTCCAGGCAGTGATTTAACCAGTCAGGATGCTCTCGATGTTGCAGCTGTAGAACCTTTTGAGGATCTGAGGACCCATGCCAAATCTTTTCAGTCTCCTGAGGGGGAATAGGCTTTGTCGTGCTCTCTTCACGACTGTCTTGGTGTGTTTGGACCATTCTAGTTTGTTGGTGATGTGGACACCAAAGAACTTGAAGCTCTCAACCTGCTCCACTGCAGCCCCGTCGATGAGAATGGGGGCGTGCTCGGTCCTCCTTTTCCTGTAGTCCACAATCATCTCCTTATGTTTGGTTAGGTTGAGGGATAGGTTGTTATTCTGGCACCACCCGGCCAGGTCTCTGACCTCCCTATAGGCTGTCTCGTCGTTGTCGGTGATCAGGCCTACCACTGTTGTGTCATCTGCAAACTTAATGATGGTGTTGGAGTCATGTCTGGCCATGCAGTCGTGGGTGAACAGGGAGTACATGAGGGGACTGAGCATGCACCCCTGAGGGGCTCCAGTGTTGAAGATCAGCGTGGCAGATGTGTTGCTACTACCCTCACCACCTGGGGGCGGCCCGTCAGGAAGTCCAGGATCCAGTTGCTGAGGGAGGTGTTTAGTCCCAGGGTCCTTAGCTTAGTGATGAGCTTTGAGGGCACTATGGTGTTGAACGCTGAGCTGTAGTCAATGAATAGCGTTCTCACGTAGATGTTCCTTTTGTCCAGGTAGGAAAGGGCAGTGTGGAGTGCAATAGAGATTGTATCATCTGTGGATCTGTTTGGGCGGTATGCAAATTGGAGTGGGTCTAGGGTTTCTGGGATAATGGTGTTTATGTGAGCCATTACCAGCCTTTCAAAGCACTTCATGGCGACGGACGTGAGTGCTACGGGTCTGTAGTCATTTAGGCAGGTTGCCTTTGTGTTCTTGGGCACAGGGACTATGGTGGTCTGCTTGAAACATGTTGGTATTACAGACTCAATCAGGGACATGTTGAAAATGTCAGTGAAGACACCTGCCAGTTGGCCAGCACGTGCCCGGAGCACACATCCTGGTAATCCGTCTGGCCCCGCAGCCTTGTGATTGGCTGTATGTCTCCATTTAATCACTTACAGTCTATTTTAATTGGCTGAAGCATCTTATCTGGTCCCGCTGTATTGGCTGAGCCCTGTCGTCTCTCCCTTCTCTCAGACGCATCATCAACAAGCATACAGACGAGAGTCTTGGAGACTGCTCCTTCCTCAACACCTGTTTCCACATGGACACCTGTAAATACGTGCACTATGAGATCGACGCCCCTCCAGAGGCAGAGGGGGGCCTGATGGGGCCCCAGGCTGGGGGCATGGAGGTGGGACTACACCAGGGGGAGGAAGACAGCAACGTGGGGAAACTGTTCCCCTCTCAGGTGAGGGAGAGGAGGAATAAAGTGAGAGAGGAGGGAGAGGGACATGAAGGGAAAAGGGGGGAGGCCTATGAAGAGGAGGAGGAAGACTAGGCTTTTACGACACAGGCTTTTATTTTGGTACATGTGTCTGATGGTGTAATTCCCCTAAGGGAGAAATTAGGTAAATTAATCTGTCTACATAGGTGATGTCAGTTACCTCCAGAAGTGGTCAGACTGACGCTGCGGTTCAGTCCAGTCTGATCCGGTTTTGTCCCCCATCACAGTGGATCTGTTGTGACATCCGGGTCCTGGACGTGTCGATTCTGGGGAAGTTCTCTGTGGTGATGGCCGACCCTCCCTGGGACATCCACATGGAGCTGCCCTACGGAACTCTGACGGACGATGAGATGAGGAAGCTCCACATCCCCGTCCTCCAGGACGACGGCTTCCTCTTCCTCTGGGTGACTGGCAGGTACCGCCACCAATCAGATATGAGTGGAATAGTGTGTTTCTACTCAACCAATCAGCTGCCAGAAGAACAGGGCATGCTAATGGGCATGCAGGGTCTGACAGAGGTTAATTATATGATAACGAGCCATAAACTCTTGATTTTTGTTTACGTTGATTGTTGCTTTGATTGACATCTTTCACTTTTTTCAATAGGCTGTTCAGTCTTCATGCCTATCTATATTTATTTTAGGGCTATGGAGTTGGGTAGAGAATGTCTGAGTCTTTGGGGGTAAGTCTTTATTCATCAACCTTTTGGGACCAGTAAGTAAGTCGTAATCTGACCGTTGGTCTTACCCATGTTTTTTTTTTCTCGTAGCTATGAGCGTGTTGATGAGATCATTTGGGTGAAGACCAACCAGTTACAGAGAATCATCCGTACCGGGAGGACTGGTCACTGGCTCAATCATGGGAAGGAGCACTGCTTGGTGAGTGTGATGTGCCATCATACCTCTTATCTGACTCTGGGCAGTGTAGTGCAGTCAGTTGTGTATATTTGCTGTTATTGTGTGTGTGTGTGTGTGTGTGTGTGTGTGTGTGTGTGTGTGTACAGTTGTATTGATATGTATGTGCTTCTCAGGTGGGCGTGAAGGGACAGCCCCAGGGATTCAACAGAGGGCTGGACTGTGATGTCATCGTGGCCGAGGTCAGGGGTCAAACACAATTAATCCATTTGATGTTCCAATCCTACGAGAGCCTAGAATGTTTTAACTCAACCCTGTCTGTTCTCTCTCCCTCTCCTGCTCTCTCTCATTCTTGTCTTTTGTCTCTACCTCTTTCTCTCCCCACCACCTCTCTCTCTCTCCAGGTGCGTTCCACCAGCCACAAGCCAGATGAGATTTATGGAATGATTGAGAGACTCTCACCTGGTACCAGGAAGATTGAGCTCTTTGGCAGACCTCACAATGTCCAACCCAACTGGTACGTGTGTGTGGTGTGTGTGTTCATTGAATTTGTAAATGAGGTATGTGAGTATTCTTTCTTTTTCTAAGCGTTCTTTTTCTCTCTCTCAGGGTAACTCTTGGTAATCAGTTAGATGGCATTCACCTCCTGGACCCTGATGTCGTGGCTCGCTTCAAGAAACGTTACCCAGACGGAGTCATCTCCAAACCCAAGAACATGTAGAGAGTGGTCCTCAACGCCTCACATGGGGTCATCGTCGTCAACTACTTGTCCTGTTATAAACATGTTAGGTCACGGTATGAACTTAGACGCCGAGGGGAACACTGATCAATGCTCAGTAAGTGTCTGATGGACTGCCTTCTGTTTTTTTATGTCTTTTTTTGTACCAATTACAACATTTTGTAATAAATATGGTTGAAGGAATATTTCTGGATCTCTATGATGCGAGTCAGACATACTGCACAATGAATCCACCCAAAAACATTTCAGTATAGACTTTTTTTTGTATTACTTTGTTAGTACATTTTGTCTGTTCCCATGACAACAGCACTACATTATACAAAGTGAGGACCGGCTAGTTTGGGGATCTTGATTGATTTACGTTGATTAAAAGAAAAACATTAACATTGGAAATGTATCAATATTTTCTTCACAGTAATTAGGAATCACATACATGTCTCATTCCAAACTTACCACAGTAGCACCAGATGTGTGCTGCTATGTTCTCGTACAATCATTTTCACAATTTGTACAAAAATATATAAAACAGAAGTGGAAAAACATGAGTATTTATTATCCTTAAACTAGGTGAAGCAGGGAAAATAGTTCAATGTTAGAGGGCGGGTTGTAGAACCCAACGAAAGCACCAAAACACTGTTGAAATGTCTTCCAGAACAATCTGTTGACTTTCTCCTCCATTCACTGATGTTCCCCATAAGATGCCATCAGAAGTAAAGGTAAGAGCTGCACGTAAGCTGGAGGAGCTGCAGGTTAACATTTCTAGATATGAATAAAGTGTAGATTCATTCCAAGCAGCCAGTTGAAAAGGGCACTAGAAGAAGACAGCCAGCACCAAACTGAATTTAATTGAGGAAATGTTCAAAAGAGGTGAAAAGGCACAAACTCATTAGTATCTTCATCAGCCAAACCAATCAAAATCTAGTTACCGTGTTTTTCTCAGCAAGTTAGGATAGTGTTAGGATAAAAACCAAAAAGGCCGTATTTAAAGTTGAGAGCGCATCATTTTCTTATATTCAACAGCTTGTATTTTAAGGACTTGAATTTGCAGTTGTGAATTTGCAAAATGATGCACTTGGTTGGTAATGATGTAGTAAACATTTTTACATCTCTACTAGCCACACCAGCAGTGCATTCAGCATTTCTCTAGCGAAGAACTCAATCTACTGTGATATGTCCATCCTTTTCACAGTCACTTCTGAAGGGGGAGTTGAGAACGAACATCGTGTACATAGGTACCACTGAGTAGATTCAGTCTCAGTCCTTTACATTCTATGTTCTGTTGAGCTATAATAATGGATGTCATAGCGGAGGGGCAAGAGTTCATTTTGGGGCGATGGCGATGATGACAGGAGGGATCAGTAGATACTAAAGTGTCATTCCCAGCACTGTAAGCCAGGGTCGTATTCATTAGGGTACACCGTAGCAAAAATGTTTCACAACGGAAACCAAAAATGAGCGTTTCTTATCGGGACAAGCCCAGGTATTCCCTCCCTATTTCAGTCCTATTTCTTCCGTTTGATGCCTAATGAACACTACTCGGCACGTCGGGGCTGATCTATTCAGCAGGTGGCGTCCACTGCGTTGAAGTTGCTGTCCATCTGGTGTCTGAAGGAGAGGCGAGCCTTGGTGGAGAAGTAGATCTGGGAGCCACTCAGGCTGCTGCTGCTCTCGCCCTCGCTACCACACGACACCGTGGACGACAGGCGGGGCTTCATCTCCTCACTGGGGACTGGAGGGAGGAAGGACGGAGGGACGGAGAGAGAGAAGAGTTATTGAACCAGTAGCACGCAACGTTTTAGCATCTTTCTTCATGATGTTGTTGTTGTTGCCATGTCTCTACGTGTCTACATAGTGAGGGATGATTCGATCATGCTACTTAACATACATAATGGTATGCGTCATCCCTCGTGTCTTTTCGCAACTTAAATGTGACATGATATCAACTTCGTTGACATTCGAATGATGTAAATCTAATAGAGCAGGCTCTTCATTACAAAGGTGTAGGTGGAATGAACGAATAACGAATGACTAAATGATTGACGGACAGTTATAATACTGGGAAGTGGACAGGAAAAGAAGAACAGAGTGACATAAAACTCATGATTGACTTTCATAAGCGGAGCCCGGAGCAAGACCTGGTTATATCATGGCACTTGTTTCAACATGTCTTCCAAATATGTGTGTTTTTGATAATCATAGATTAGTTGTGCACCATATTATTACTGCACAGACAGCCCTGGGGAGTTCTGACATAATGATAATGTATGTAATTAACTATGTAAGGGCTGGGGAGTTCTGACATAATGATAATGTATGTAATTAACTATGTAAGGGCTGGGGAGTTCTGACATAATCATACTGTATGTAATTAACTATGTAATGGCTGGGGAGTTCTGACATAATGATAATGTATGTAATTAACTATGTAATGGCTGGGGAGTTCTGACATAATGATAATGTATGTAATTAACTATGTAATGGCTGGGGAGTTCTGACATAATGATAATGTATGTAATTAACTATGTAATGGCTGGGGAGTTCTGACATAATGATAATGTATGTAATTAACTATGTAATGGCTGGGGAGTTCTGACATAATGATAATGTATGTAATTAACTATGTAATGGCTGGGGAGTTCTGACATAATGATAATGTATGTAATTAACTATGTAATGGCTGGGGAGTTCTGACATAATGATACTGTATGTAATTAACTATGTAAGGGCTGGGGAGTTATGACATAATGATAATGTATGTAATTAACTATGTAAGGGCTGGGGAGTTCTGACATAATGATACTGTATGTAATTAACTATGTAATGGCTGGGGAGTTCTGACATAATGATAATGTGTGTAATTAACTCTGTAAGGGCTGGGGAGTTCTGACATAATCATACTGTATGTAATTAACTATGTAATGGCTGGGGAGTTCTGACATAATGATAATGTATGTAATTAACTATGTAATGGCTGGGGAGTTCTGACATAATCATACTGTATGAAATTAACTATGTAATGGCTGGGGAGTTCTGACATAATGATACTGTATGTAATTAACTATGTAATGGCTGGGGAGTTCTGACATAATGATAATGTATGAAATTAACTCTGTAAGGGCTGGGGAGTTCTGACATAATGATACTGTATGTAATTAACTCTGTAAGGGCTGGGGAGTTCTGACATAATGATACTGTATGTAATTAACTATGTAAGGGCTGGGGAGTTATGACATAATGATAATGTATGTAATTAACTATGTAAGGGCTGGGGAGTTCTGACATAATGATACTGTATGTAATTAACTATGTAATGGCTGGGGAGTTCTGACATAATGATAATGTATGTAATTAACTCTGTAAGGGCTGGGGAGTTCTGACATAATCATACTGTATGTAATTAACTATGTAATGGCTGGGGAGTTCTGACATAATGATAATGTATGTAATTAACTATGTAATGGCTGGGGAGTTCTGACATAATGATAATGTATGTAATTAACTCTGTAAGGGCTGGGGAGTTCTGACATAATGATAATGTATGAAATTAACTCTGTAAGGGCTGGGGAGTTCTGACATAATGATACTGTATGTAATTAACTCTGTAAGGGCTGGGGAGTTCTGACATAATGATACTGTATGTAATTAACTATGTAAGGGCTGGGGAGTTATGACATAATGATAATGTATGTAATTAACTATGTAAGGGCTGGGGAGTTCTGACATAATGATACTATATGTAATTAACTATGTAATGGCTGGGGAGTTCTGACATAATGATAATGTATGTAATTAACTCTGTAAGGGCTGGGGAGTTCTGACATAATCATACTGTATGTAATTAACTATGTAATGGCTGGGGAGTTCTGACATAATGATAATGTATGTAATTAACTATGTAATGGCTGGGGAGTTCTGACATAATGATAATGTATGTAATTAACTCTGTAAGGGCTGGGGAGTTCTGACATAATCATACTGTATGTAATTAACTCTGTAAGGGCTGGGGAGTTCTGACATAATCATACTGTATGTAATTAACTATGTAATGGCTGGGGAGTTCTGACATAATGATAATGTATGTAATTAACTATGTAAGGGCTGGGGAGTTCTGACATAATGATAATGTATGTAATTAACTCTGTAAGGGCTGGGGAGTTCTGACATAATGATACTGTATGTAATTAACTATGTAATGGCTGGGGAGTTCTGACATAATGATAATGTATGTAATTAACTCTGTAAGGGCTGGGGAGTTCTGACATAATCATACTGTATGTAATTAACTCTGTAAGGGCTGGGGAGTTCTGACATAATCATACTGTATGTAATTAACTATGTAATGGCTGGGGAGTTCTGACATAATGATAATGTATGTAATTAACTCTGTAAGGGCTGGGGAGTTCTGACATAATGATAATGTATGTAATTAACTATGTAAGGGCTGGGGAGTTCTGACATAATGATACTGTATGTAATTAACTATGTAAGGCCTGGGGAGTTCTGACATAATGATACTGTATGTAATTAACTCTGTAAGGGCTGGGGAGTTCTGACATAATGATAATGCTAATGCATATAATACTGTAAGTACTATATGTGGAAGGTTGTAGTTCTCTCACCTGCAGGTAGGGGGCACTGTCTGTCCTTTTCACTATGTAACGGCTGACAGTGATAATGATATTGTATGTAACTAACTACTTAATGTCATGTACAACTCTAATATGTAATGCACTACTATGTAATGTAACTGGCAGCCTGTAGTTCTCTCACCTGCAGGTGGGGGGCACTGTTTAGCCTTGCATCGCTCTTTACAGCGTCTGTACCAGGGGAAGCACTGGAGCACCTTCACACCCATGTCTGGAGCTGAGGGGAGCTGAGGGCCACTGAGGAGAGAGAGAGAAAGAGAGAGAGAGAAATATATGAATGGAGGAGTGAGGGGAGAAAAAAATTGAAAACAGTCTTCTCCTGTAGATTTTTGTGTGTTTATCTGTTTCTGTTATCTTGACTTGTAGTTCCATAGCTTTTACACATCATTTGTCTCAAATGCCAAGCCCTAGACGTTTGTGTGGATTGGAATGACTTCTGCATATCATAACAAACCACAACATATCAAACCACAACCGCAAATTCATAGCTAATTGATTAACCTCATCACAAGAGCCAAATCAGCTAGTCGATTGTTAAGGCCGTCGCGAGAGACTACCAACTGTTTAACCTGGCCCTGATAACAGTTAACACGACAACTACCCAACAAAACAAACCCACATTCACTCCCACAAAGCGTACGTGGCCACCGACTCTGAATGAACCTCTATCAACCAGACGTTTCAGAGAGGATGAGTCTGATGGGTCTTCACCTCATCCTCACTCGCAGGGGGTCGAACCATAATGGAATTAGTCCCGTCCAGTCCACTAGGCCAGTGGAATTAATAATGGAATTGGTCCAGTCTATGAGGGGACAAAGGGTTCAGTGACGTGACACGACGATGACTGATGAGGCTTAGCTCATTTCTATCGGGTCGCAGGCGAGCGTTCACACACATAATCCAGTCAATGGACGTCAACGGGCTATGGGCGACGGCTAGAGCAGCCGATTAAAAGCCCTGGCTTGAATTACACAGAGGTCACACGACACATACAACTCAGACAGGATAAGGCATGCCTGGCCCATCATACCATATAGCACCGTAGGTGCTTAGAGAGATTATATGTGCATAGAGAGATATAATGCTCACGTCATGTCAAGTCTGCTACCCAAGGCACGTCTAATTGGCATTAAGATGCATGCTATGTGAAAGTCAGAGAACTTGAACTCCATGGATCTCATCCTCTCGGCATTTAGCCAGGCAGTTATAGTGACGCTGAAAGGATTTTATGCAATAGATGATATTTGCATAGTAAATGCAAACATTAATTGTATGCAGGCCCACTGAATACAGTACATTGACTACGGCTTGGATGTGTCGAGGCTATGCTCCTGGCAGTCTGTCTGTCAATGACTCTGAATGTATTTAGATTCAATGTACATTATATTTAGCGTTAGCATGTATAGACAGGCTATCTTGGCTTGGCGCACACTACCCACCCTACTATACCTCTCATTGAAGTCAAACGCACGCACGCATGCACGCACACACACACAAACCCTACTTTGATTTGCTCTGGCCTACAGCTCTGCTCTTTGATCTGTGTCTCTGTGTGTGTGTGTGTGTGTGTGTGTGTGTGTGTGTGTGTGTGTGTGTGTGTGTGTGTGTGTGTGTGTGTGTGTGTGTGTGTGTGTGTGTGTGTGTGTGTGTGTGTGTGTGTGTGTGTGTGTGTCTGATTAGATTAATGTTTGTTGGGTCAATGGTTCATCTATTAAATTCTAACCTCAGGTCTTGTCAGTACTCTACCTGTGTGGCCCTTGAAGATAAGATCAACGGGGGGCCCCTCTGTCCACAGCAATGAACAAATATGCAATTGATTACAATGTTAAAGAAATAGAAGAGAATGGTGGTACTCAACTGAGACTGAAGAGCTGTTTGGTAAAAACCTTTCAGCAGAGTGTCGTCTGTATAGCTGTCTATTCATTCAGGAGATCTCAAAATAAATACCCTGTTTGACTGACCCTTTAATCCTGCTATTTACCCTGTGTTCCACTGACCTACTGTTAGGAGCCCCCCTGAATAGAACAGAGAAATGTAATGACTCTCTGTGGAAACAATCAAATGACTTTCTATTCTAAAACCTCTCACAAGGTCTTCCATCATCACAGAGCTCCATTTAGCTCTGATCTGTGGTAACATCAAGACAGGGCGGCGGGGCTGCTGACAAACTCACGCTTTCCTTGCAAACCCTTGCCCACACAGAAGCCTGTCACCGTACTGTGCAGACGTGCAATCTGTAGCTAAAACCCTCTGACCTGGTAATCACTTATTGTTGGTTAGGGAGTGTGTGTGTGTGTGTGTGTGTGTGTGTGTGTGTGTGTGTGTGTGTGTGTGTGTGTGTGTGTGTGTGTGTGTGTGTGTGTGTGTGTGTGTGTGTGTGTGTGTGTGTGTGTGTGTGTGTGTGTGTGTGTGTGTGTGTGTGTGTGTGTGTGTGTGTGCGTGTGTGTTTTCCTGGCTGCTACAGCTTTCTCTGCACTCACAGGGATGAGGTCATTTCATAAAGATGTGATACCTCTCACACACTCTGTTAGCCCTTTTGACACTTAGAGGTCAGGCCAAAGGAGGACTCATTTCAGTGTGACACCCATTCCACTCTGTTAAGAGTCAGTCACAATGGGCAAAAATAGCTTTCTCAAAACAACACTCTCTATTCTCTTTCTCTCTCTCTCTCTCTCTCTCTCTCTCCTCTCTCTCTCTCTCTCTCTCTCTCTCTCTCTCTCTCTCTCTCTCTCTCTCTCTCTCTCTCTCTCTCTCTCTCTCTCCCCCCCCTCTCTGCAATCCTATCTCATAGACAGACACAGTGAATCCATTATACTAAGTCACACGTTGCTTGGCAAAGCACTAACTTTAGGAAGTTGGACCATGCCCACCTAAATCCCAGCTCTTCATATCGACAGTCACTGATCAATTTAGTCACTTAGGAATTCCTACGGGTGTTTAGGGCACCATTGTAATTGGTGAGGCTCTGACTACAGAATATAACCTTGCTTGTTATTGTATGGGTAGTAGTGTACATTGGAGAGTGGGGGAAAGAGAGCAGGCTGGGCAGGAAAGATAACAATCCTGCAGTGTAGCCAAAGTCACACAGCGATAATACATTCTTTGTGTATTAATAAACCACTCAAACACACTTTTTTTCTCTCTCTGGGTCACAAACGCATGCACACACGCACACATACACAGTCACACACACACATACACATTCACACACGCACACACACATACACTAGATGGCCTGGTCAGTGGTGAGGAATTTGGGGCCCTGGTCATTACTGTCTGTAGTACAGCAAGTCTCTGGCAGAGAACAGCGATCACAGAGCCTAGAACAGAAAACAACCAGCCCAGTCCAGTGGGGGAGGGGGAGGGAGAGATGGGGAGAGAGATGGGGAGAGAGAAAGGTAGAAAGAGAGAGGGGGAGGAGAGGGGGAGAGAGAGAGGGTGAGAGAGAGCAGGGGAGAAAGGAGAACAGTGGCCACCTAAACCACAGAGAGAGGGGGAGAGAGAGAGGGTGAGAGAGAGCAGGGGAGAAAGGAGAACAGTGGCCACCTAAACCACAGAGAGAGGGGGAGAGAGAAAGGGTGAGAGAGAGCAGGGGAGAAAGGAGAACAGAGGCCACCTAAACCACAGAGAGAGGGGGAGAGAGAGAGGGTGAGAGAGAGCAGGGGAGAAAGGAGAACAGAGGCCACCTAAACCACAGAGAGAGGGGGAGAGAGAGAGGGTGAGAGAGAGCAGGGGAGAAAGGAGAACAGAGGCCACCTAAACCACAGAGAGAGGGGGGAGAGAGAGAGGGTGAGAGAGAGCAGGGGAGAAAGGAGAACAGAGGCCACCTAAACCACAGAGAGAGGGGGAGAGAGAGAGATAGGGGAGAGAGAGCAGGGGAGAAAGGAGAACAGAGGCCACCTAAACCACAGAGGGAGGGGGAAGCTGCAGCTAGCTTGTGGTCCCTTTTTCCTGTGTATGTTCCCTCTAAGTGCTGGATCCTGCCAGGGCAGGGCAAGGGAGAGTACTGTGTTGACGTGAGGGACGTGCAGCCCTGAACCATGGTTTTACTCACACACTGCCTGCTCAGTGACTTGTTCAGGCTGCTACTGAGTGATTTCTCAATGTTAATCAAACACACATAGGTTTGTCTTATCGTGCACTGATTCTTCATAGTGTGTGTGTGTGTTCAATGTGATTATCCACAGTTTACTCTCAACACATCCACAGTTAATTATGTATATTGTACAAATGACAGATTACATACAACTGAACTGTATACAACAAAACCGTTTTTGAAAACAGGTTATTCATGTGTGTTCCTGCCTGGAATGTTTTGTTTGATGGTTAGCAGCATGTAACAGAACCAGAAAAGTCAAGGGGTATGTGAGCAAACTCTACAGAAATCTGATGATCTGTTTTCCAACCTTTCCTACCTCCATTCCAAGTATTCAGTCCCATGGGAGACCATATTCCCTAGGCAGTGCACTACTTTTGACCAGGGCCCATACGGCTCTGGTCAAAAGTAGTGCACTATGTAGGGAAGAGGGTGCTATTTGGGATGTATTCTTAGAATGTGTGGCAGTGAGCCTGGGTCTGTAATGCCCCTGAAAGAAGCAGGCCCCAGCCCAAGTCCAGTCCCTCCCTGCCATGGACTATGACGCACATATAGGCCTATTGGTGCCCAGTCTGTCCACTCACATTAGAACCCTTGCCCAGCTCCAAAACAGCAATGGAAATGGGAAAGAAATAACAACAACTCTTCAAATCTAATTACATTTCTCAATCTCACCCAAAATGCAACTTGTCTTGTAGTTGTGTCAGATCTTTGTTATAAAATGTTGAATAACAGGAGGCCAATGGCAATTTACCCTTGAAGAGGGGCCCCGTTATTTGCATGCCATAGAGAGGGGGCCTCTGTGCGCGTGCACGTGACAGGGTTGAATGAAGTGACAGAACAACAGAACCAGACGGGCTAATCCAAGCTTTCAATTAAACAGTGCATCACCTCTCTCTCCCCACCAACTTCCCCCCACCTCTCTCTCCCCCACCTCTCTCTCTCCCACCACCTCTCTCTCTCCCACCACCTCTCTCTCCCCACCAACTTCCCCCCCACCTCTCTCTCCCCCACCTCTCTCTCTTCCCCCACCTCTCTCTCTCCCCCACCTCTCTCTCTCCCACCACCTCTCTCTCTCCCACCACCTCTCTCTCTCCCACCACCTCTCTCCCACCACCTCTCTCTCTCCCACCACCTCTCTCTCTCCCCCACCTCTCTCTCTCCCACCACTTCTCACTCTCCCACCATCTCTCTCTCTCCCCCCACCTCTCTCTCATAATGGAAAACGAGATGCCCAACTGGATTGCTGAGCACTGAGCAGTAACCATGTGTATGTGATTATGTGTTATTTAAATACTAATTTTCAGTCAGCTGCTTCTATTGGAAGTATTTGAAAGTATTTTCAAATAATTTCCTATAAATAGCCTATTTGAAAGTATTTTCAAATAATTATTTCAAATACTATTTTCAAATACCTGGGTTAAATGCATGGGAGTGTATTTTAATCCGTGTATTTGAGTATTTTCAAATACATGCCAATACTTTCCAATTGTATTTCCAAATACATTCCAATATTTAAGTACTTGTCTTTTCAAATAAAACATATCTGAATATTTACTTCGAAATGTATGTGAAATGAATGAGATGCTTGCTGTTTGGGGTTTTAGGCTGGGTTTCTGTACAGCACTTTGTGACATCAGCTGGTGTAAGAAGGGCTTTATAAATACATTTGATAGACTGAGATACTTCAAACATGATTTGAACCCAGGCCTGGCAGTACCAGAATTTGTTTGTCTGAAAGCCTAGAGGAGAGCGTGTGGATGTAAATAATACATGTAAGTGTGTTTACTTCACTGTGGAAGAAGCAGTGCTGACAGTAGACTACTGACAGGAAGTCTATTCATTCATAAATCATTCTCTGTCTCAATAACATGTCGTACATAAAACACATTGTTCGGTGTCATCTGGAGATGAGTAGAAAGGGTCCGTTTGAACTAAGATGGCATTTTCTGATATCCATGCTGACTCCATGTATTCATGAATAATCTCAGAGAAGTAGTTCTTATCTACGGTCAGTATTTTTAGATTATCCTCTTCTGAGAGCTTTATGAATACGGGCCCGGGTCTAAATGCCAAATGATGCAGACAAATATTGAAGTCAACAAAAACACTGAACAACAATGTGCACTGGTAAAAGTCTATGCCGAAGCTTGAGTAAGGTTTATGCTTGCCGTTCTCAATTAGAGACAGGCTATACACAGACAAACCTACAGACTCGTTATTGCGGCTCTCATGGGACGCTTCCACCCAGACACACCGACCACAGCAGTAGTAAGCAGTAGCAGCAGTAAACAGCCCCGCAGCCCGCAGCTCAGCTACCTCTCTCTCAGAGGCAAGTTGGTTTTCAACAACATTTAGTTTTTGGTCTTTATATATGTGTTGTATATTCTGCTGTAAATTCATTACATGTCTCCTCAACAGTGCACTAAAGTGAAATAAATAACAATGTAATAACACTGTTCTTGTTGATTTAAATAGTTGCTTATGATAAAAGTAGGAACGTCTGGAAAAACGCACCTTTTTAACGTAAAGAGAAGCACAAGAACCTACCTGATGTAGCTGCAACTTTGCAGATCTTGAAGAACAATGCGCAATTTTCAAGTAGGCTACCTGTACAATCGTATCGGACTACTGGTTCCAATTCAATGGTGAATTCACCATTTGCAACTTTGATTGGTGGACTATCTGATGTCAGTTCAAAGGCCAGCTGTCGCGGACTGCACAAGACTCTGTGCGGAGCGAGCGTTCTGTTCCAAATGCGCGGTTGGTCCGTGCACTGGATGGCAACATGCAAAGGTTTGTGGAGCGCATGGAGCGCCTGAACTTTAAATAGCTAATCCCTGGAGCACGTCCACGAGACACGCCTCCCTCACTCCCTTGCTCCCCCAATCTCCCTCTCCCTCCTTCTACCTCCTTTCCTCTGTCTTCCACAGCCTACAGAGAGCCCAGAAGGTAAACAAACACACCTCCACGTTCACACCTCCCCTTTCGTAGGTCTTTGATTGGCCTGCCTATATATTGACGTGGTATGAAGTATGACCATGAAATTATATCAAAATGTAGTGAAACAAAAAATTATTGGTGGTTTTCAAATGGCACGTATGAAGTCCCACTCACATAGACTAATCAGAGCAGTGGTTAGGGGAGTAGGGGATAATTGGGGATTACAAAGTGGATATCTGTCGTTCTGCCTCTGAACAAGGCAGTTAACCCATTGTTCCTAAGCCGTCATTGAAAATAAGAATTTGTTCCTAACTGCCTAGTTAAATAAAGGTAAAAAAATAAATTATAAATATAAATATATATATATATTTGAAGCAATTAACAAATAAGGATGAGAAGATAATCATGAGTGCATTGAGTGAATTGGGGATCTGCATGTGAATGAATGACTGAAGAGATAAATTAAAGAAAGTGGGAATGAAAGAGAAGAGTGGAATGAGGGAGCAAAAGAGAGATAACCAACTCCTCTCTCTCTCTCTCTCTCTCTCTCTCTCTCTCTCTCTCTCTCTCTCTCTCCTCTCTCTCTCTCCCTCTCTCTCTCTCTCTCTCTCTCTCTCTCTCTCTCTCTCTCTCTCCCTCTCTCTCTCTCTCTCTCTCTCTCTCTCTCTCTCCCTCTCTCTCTCTCCCTCTCTCTTTCTCTCTCTCTCTCTCTCCCTCTCTCTCTCTCTCTCTCTTCATTCTGTAGTGCACTACTCTCTTTTGAGAGAGAGAGAGAGAGAGAGAGAGAGAAAGAGAGAGAGAGAGAAAGAGAGAGAGAGAGAGAGAGAGAGAAAGAGAGAGAGAGAGAGAAAGAGAGCTGTGTGTTGGCAGCGCACTACATTGCTGCATGCCATAAGATGAGGGACAGTGTCTGACAGACCAATAAACCTGCACATGTCCTCTACTGTATGATTATTGTTATTGTTCTCTCTCTCTCTCTCTCTCTCTCTCAGCCAGGTCGGTACATTTGGATCCGCGGCATCCTGTCGTGACGTGAAAGTCAACACAAAACCTAAATGAACGAGTTGAATAAACACTCTCCATTTTCTGGAACGCATGAGTGAGTGGAGGAGAGGGGGAACGAAGGAGAAGAGGAGGAGTGGTGGAGAGGAGGAGAGGAGGAATGCAGAAGTGGAGGCTGTGTATTTTCACCGTGACCCTCACACAGCTATCTAACAGGTTGATGCAATGTTGCCAATCTTCCAAGAGTTGTCACGCTCAACCAAACACACCTTTAAAGGCATGGCGCCACATCACCTCTAGTGTATTGATGCATTGAGATGGTCTTTGTTCAGCTATGTGTGACCTGTTGATATTTCTATGTTATTGCTTGTTTATTAGCTTTGCATGCAAACCTTTAACAGGCTTATAGTTTATCCACCCAGGGCTTCTGTCTCACTGTGTGAGGACATGGCCAAAGGACTTACCCCGTCTGGTGGAAAGTTACTGGGACAAACTACAGAGGGAGGGAGAGTGATTAGAATTCAGAGTGACCAGCAGTAGCCCGGGCAAACAGGCAGAGTGACGCTATAGTTCTATGACTATTTTATATGGCAACAGACAGAGAGGAAGACAGGGTTATATTGAGATCAGCAATACACTGTCTGTTGAGGTAATATCTATTATACCTGTTGCACATTTTACAGCGGCTTTACTGTATATGGCACACCCTTAGCATCATTCATCTCTCTCTCTTTCTCTGTCTCTCTCTCTGCCCCCCCGTCTCTCTCTCTCTCTCTCTGTCTCTCTGTCTCTCTCTCTCTCTCTCTCTCTCTCTCTCTCTCTCTCTCTCCCTCCCTCCCTCCCTCCCCCCCCCTCCCTCTTTATCTCTGTGTGTGTGATGCAGTCGGCCTTCAGTGAAGTGGACCGTCGTCTCCAGGTAGGGCCAGCTCCTAGTCAATCATTAGCTCACCTAAGTAAGTCAGACTGTTTGCTGATCACAGAATGAGGTAAAAATGCTCTTATTCTAAATGAAATGGACTCTTTATGGTGTTTGGTACCCTAGTTCCTACACAGTGCACTACTTTTTACCAGAGCCCTATGGGTCCTGCTCGAACGTAGTGCATCAATGCAGGGAATACAGTAGGGTGCCATTTGAGACACAGACCATAACACATGGAAGCAAAGAAGGGAGTGGCAGTCGGCAGTCAGGCAGCAGCTGAAGACCGTCTTCAACTCTAAACACCCCCCAAGCAATGTTTGCCCGGTATTACATTGTTCTGTGCAGGAATAAAGCCACTCCTCTTGTCGTTTGTAAAATGTAAACGGAGTCCTTAGCCCTGCAGGTTCCTCTCCTTGTAAGGAGAAAAGTATTTTTGTTTAAATTGGTCGTTTCATTGATCTGAAGTAATCACAGCGGCAGTGTCCGAAATGACACCATATTCCCTATATAGTGCACTACTTTTGAACAGAGTCTGGTCAAAAGTAGTGCACTATCTATGAAATAGAACAAAACGGCAGTCATTATAGTCAGTGTATGGCATCCAAGATATCAACAACTGAGATAAGAGGACTCCACTCAAACCACACCGGGATTGGCTCAGAGTCTCATTGTGACAACAGATACACTCAGCTGGGCGACCAATCAGATATCGGATGCCAGATGGGGAAAAGAAAAACGGATATAAAAATACTTACATCATCCACTGTGAATCTTCGACCCCTCAGCTATTTATTTCACGTCTGCCAGCACTGGCATCATAATTCCACTACCCTCAGTCAGGATAAGAATAGCACTGTTGTAACATAAATATGTGGCACAGAAAGCAACAAGGGAGGGTAACATGTTACAAGCCAATGACAAAGGCAGTGCTACTTGACACAGGATTCATTTCCATAGAGAGGTTATGAACCTAAGCTATGGACAGTTTTATAATGGTTTACACAGTGACTTTATGAGGTGAGACTCTCCCTCTCTCTCTCTCTCTCTCTCTGTGTGTATGTGTGTGTGTGTGTGTGTGTGTGTGTGTGTGTGTGTGTGTGTGTGTGTGTGTGTGTGTGTGTGTGTGTGTGTGTTATTGTCTCAAATGGCACGCCATTCTCTTCATTCTGTAGTGCACTACTTTTGACCAGGACTCTGTTTTAAAGTAGTACACTATATAAGGAATAGAGAGATGTCCCAACTAAGCATCTTCAACCTGCTGTATTACAATACATCTGCTGTTTATACCCAACACCACAGCATGACTGTTAAGGGCCTTTTCATGTATCTACACAGCATACCAAATGGGGGGACTAATACTATTCAATGATCAACAAATGATCCAAAGTCAGTAAATCAAATATGAAACCAGTCAGATCAAGTCTGGGCCTGTGTGTCTAACAAGTGTTTACTCTTCTCACCTGCTGCTCTTCCTCTCCATGCCTCCTCCTCCTCCTTCAGACCTCGAGATGTTCCCAACTTCCCACACATCCAGGCTCTTGTGGGTTTTGGCAGGGGCCGGGATAAGGGGGCCTGGGGGACCATCCGGTTGACGTCGCCCTCGGCTGGTTCTTGTGTCCAGCAGCTTGAGGACATGATGTCCCCTCCCCTCCCCTCCCGTTCCGTTTTTCTGCCCATTTAGGAGTCCCCAACTCTCTCCCCCCTCTTCTTGTACCCTCACCGCTCTACCTTTGTGGCATGGGAACAAATAGAACAGAAAACAAGAACTAGACAACCATTCCATATAGGATCCTACCAGCCACCACAAATACATTTTGATGATAATCGCGTTATTGTTTTTATTCTGTTACTATTTCTCTCTTTTTTTTTTTTACTCTGCACTGTTGGAAATGGGCTCGTTAATAAGCATTACACTGTAAATTCTACACCTGTTGTATTCAGTGCATGTGACCAATACAATTGTATTTTATTTTTAAGCAACCAGCAAACCAAATAACTATTTGCTAAAACTAAGTACATATTCCTTGAACTGTTTCCTAGAACTATGATGCCAAAGATCAATATCATACATGCTTTTTCTCTCTTGTCGCTTTTCGCTTATTATTTACAACATAGCTCAAATTCCTCTGTACTCTGAGCTCCATTTAAATGACGAAGCTGCGGTGGCGGCAATACTAATGTAATGTCTGTTGTATGAACTCTATTTATGGGGCATCAACATACTCTAACAAACATGCTTAGAATGTGGAGGCTTGGCTGAATCGAGAGCTTGGGACTCTGAGGTTCTATCTGAAATAAAGATGATTCTGAGAGGATTGGCTTTACATTTCCAAACCTTCGATGGTTTAAATGGTGTCAGCAATTTTCATCTAATATTCTTTTGAACTTAACAACATGAATTGGGGTATTTAGAGTACTATATAGGTAGAGAACATTGAACAGAACGAGGCTAAATGTCAATAACTACATTTTGATAAAAATGCAGATAGAACGGTTTAGTCTCAAGCTCTCATGATGTCGTCATAGTAACAGTAATGTGACAACAGGTGCCCATCCTTGAGAGGCAGGCAGATGTGTTGTTGGTTTGGACATTGACACGTTTTGAAAGGTAATCTAGACTCTTCTATTTCGAAACAGCTTGATGTTAGGATCAGTTATGGATGAATTTGATAATCTACCCAGATACATTTTCATATTAGAGAGAGTAGATGTGTACAGTACAATGGTCATACTGTGAATGTTGCCTTTGGCCAAAGTGTCATATTTTGATCATCTAGAATACGTACTCTCTGCACAATACGATATATTTTATTGTCCACTAAATAGAAATTCAATTTGTGAAGTCGGCATACAAATACACAAAACAATACACTATAATACCTGTTAGCACAGTCCTGCCCTGCTCTTTCCTGTCCTGTTCTGTCCCGTCCTGGCCTATTCTGTCCCGTCCTGTTCTGTCCTGTTCCACAGTGTCTTTGTTTTCCTCGTAGGTCTGTCTACTCTGTGGGTTAGCAGCCTATGGAGAGATGTCCAAACTAAGCATCTTCAACCTGCTGTATTACAATACATCTGCTGTTTATACCCAACACCACAGCATGACTGATAAGGGCCTTTTCATGTATCTACACAGTATGCCAAATCCAGTAAACTAAATGGGGGGACTAATACTATTCAATGATCAACATTTGAATCAAAGTCAGTAAATCAAATACGAAACCAGTCAGATCAAGTCTGGGCCTGTGTGTCTAACAAGTGTTTACTCTTCTCACTCGCTTCGCCCTATCCCCCCCTCTCCTCCTCCTCCTTCTCCTCCTCCTCCTCCTTCAGACCTAAAGATGTTCCCAACTTCCCACACATCCAGGCTCTTGTGGGTTTTGGCAGGGGCCGGGATAAGGGGGCCTGGGGGACCATCCGGTTGACGTCGCCCTCGGCTGGTTCTTGTGTCCAGCAGCTTGAGGACATGATGTCCCCTCCCCTCCCCTCCCCTCCCGTTCCGTTTTTCTTCCCATTTAGGAGTCCCCAACTCTCTCCCCCCTCTTCTTGTACCCGCACCACTTTTCCTTTGTGGCATGGGAACAAATAGAACAGAAAACAAGAACTAGACAACCATTCCATATAGGATCCTACCAGCCACCACAAATACATTTTGATGATAAAATCAACCAGCAAACCAAATCACAATTTACTAAAACTATATTCGTATTCCTTGAAATGTTTCCCAGAGCTATGATATCAAAGATCAATATCATACATGCTTTTTCTCTCTTGTTGCTTTTTGCTTATTATTTACAAATTCCTCTGTACTCAGAGCTCCAGTTAGATGAAGCTGGCGTGGGGGCGAAACTAATGTGATGTCTGTTGTATAAACTCTGTTTATGGTGCATCAACATACTCCAACAAACATGTCTAGAATATGGAGGCTTGGCTGATGTCATCATAGTAACACTAATATGACAACAGGTGCCCATCCTTGAGAGGCAGGCAGATGTGTTGTTGGTTTGGACATTGACACGTTTTGAAAGGTAATCTAGACTCTTCTATTTCGAAACAGCTTGATGTTAGGATCAGTTATGGATGAATTTGATAATCTACCCAGATACATTTTCATATTAGAGAGAGTAGATGTGTACAGTACAATGGTCATACTGTGAATGTTGCCTTTGGCCAAAGTGTTATATTTGGATCATCTAGAATACGTACTCTCTGCACGATACAATATACTTTATTGTCCATTAAATAGAAATTCAATTTGTGAAATCGGCATACAAATACACAAAACAATACACTATAATACCTGTTAGCATAGTCCTGCCCTGCTCTTTCCTGTCCGGTGCTGTTTTGTCCTGTCCTGTCCTATGCTGTGCTGTTTTGTCCCGTCCCGCTCCATTGTGCTCTCCTCCGTCTGTTTGTCTACTCTGTGGGTTGGCACCCTATGGTTGGCACGGGTCAGGACTGGTTTGTGTAATCATATGGATGTAATTACAGAGGTGGTCAATGCTTAGTCAGAGTTAGTGTGTCTGGGTCCAGCAGCCCACAGCAGCCACGGTCTGGGCACCAGGTCTGTTGTTTCAAACCAGCTCTTTGGTGGCTGATCTGCTGACTACTTGCATCATAGTATCCCCGGGGAAGGAAAGAAGACAAGGAAAAAGGAAACGAGGGAAAGGAAGACAGTTGAAAGAATAGCAGAAAAACATTCTGTCATTTGCTGTTATTCTGAACAAGAATAGCCTATATACAGTGCATATGGAAAGTATTCAGACCTCTTAGACTTTTTCCACATTTTGTTATGTTACAGCCTTATTCTAAAATGGATTAAATATTTTTTCCCTCATCCACCTACACACATTTACATTTACATTTAAGTCATTTAGCAGACGCTCTTATCCAGAGCGACTTACAAATTGGTGCATTCACACACAATACCCCATAACGACAGAGCAAAAACTGTTTTTTAGAATTTCTTTGCAAATGTATTTAAAACAAAAAACAGAAATATCACATTTAGATAAGTATTCAGACCCTTTACTCAGTACTTAGTTGAAGCACCTTTGACAGTAATTACAGCATCGAGTCATCTTGGGTATGACGCTACAAGCTTGGCACACCTGTATTTGGGGAGTTACTCCCATTCTTCTCTGCAGATCCTCTCATGCTCTGTCAGGTTGGATGGGGAGCATCGCTGCACAGCTATTTTCAGGTCTCTCCAGAGATGTTCGATCGGGTTTAGGTCCAAGCTCTAGCAGGGCCACTCAAGGACATTCAGAGACTTGTCCCGAAGCCACTCCTGCGTTGTCTTGTCTGTGTTCTTAGGGTCGTTGTTCTGTTGGAAGGTGAACCTTCTCCCCGGTCTGAGGTCCTGAGTGCTCTGGAGCAGGTTTTTATCAAAGATCTCTCTGTATTTTGCTCTGTTCATCTTTCCCTCGATCCTGACTAGTCTCCCAGTCCCTGCTGTTGAAAAACATCCCCACAATATGATGCTGCCACCACCATGCTTCACCGTAGGGATGGTGTCAGGTTTCCTCCAGACGTGACGCTTAGCATTCAGACCAAAGAGTTCAATCTTTGTTTCATCAGACCAGAGAATCTTGTTTCTCATCTGAGAGTCCTTTAGGTGCCTTTTGGCAAACTCCAAGCAGGTTATCATGTGCCTTACTGAGAAGTGGCTTTCGTCTGGCCACTCTACCATAAAGGCCTGATTGGTAGAGTGCTGCAGAGATGGTTATCCTTCTGGAAGGTTCTCCCATCTCCACAGAGGAACTCTGGAGCTCTGTCAGAGTGACCATTGGGTTCTTGGTGGTTCCAAACTTCTTCCATTTTCTTTTTGGGGACCTTCAATGCTGCAGAAATGTTTTGGTACCCTTCCCCAGTACCGTGCCTCAACACAATTCTGTCCCGAAGCTCTACGGACAATTCCTTCGACCTCATGGTTTGGTTTTTGCTCTGACATGCACTGTCAACTGTGGGACCTTATATAGACAGGTTTGTGCCTTTCCAAATGTCCAACCAATTGAATTTACCCTAGGTGGACTCCAATCAAGTTGTAGAAACATCTCAAGGATGATCAATGGAAACAGGATGCACCTGAGCTCAATTTCGAGTCTCATTGCAAATGGTCTGAATAATTATGTAAATAAGTTATTTCTGTTTTTGAAATTTAATAAATGTGGAAAAAAATTCTAAAAAACAGTTTTTGCTTTGTCATTATGGGGTATTGTGTGTAGATTGATGAGAATAATGTTTTATTTAATCCATTTTAGAATAAGGCTGTAATTTAACAAAATGTGGCAAAAAAAGTCTGAATACTTTCCGAATGCACTCTATGATTTATGTAGGATTTATGTACACTACCGGTCAAAAGTTTTAGAACGCCTACTCATTCAAGGGTTTTTCTTTATTTTTTTAAACTATTTTCTACATTGAAGAAGAATAGTGAAGACATCAAAACTATGAAATAACACATGGAATCATGAAGTAACCAAAAAAGTGTTAAACAAATCAAAATATATTTGAGATTTTTCAAATAGCCACCATTTGCCTTGATGACAGCTTTGCACACTCTTGGCATTCTCTCAACCAGCTTCATGAGGTAGTCACTTGGAATGCATTTCAATTAACAGGTGTGCCATCTTAAAAGTTATTTTGTGGAATTTCTTTCCTTCTTAATGTGTTTGAGCCAATCAGTTGTGTTGTGACAAGGTAAGGGGGGTATACAGAAGATAGCCCTATTTGGTAAAAGACCAAGTCCATATTGTTGCAAGAACAGCTCAAATAAGCAAAGCAAAACGACAGTCCATCATTACTTTAAGACATGAAGGTCAGTCAATACGGAAAATTTCAAGAACTTTGAAAGTTTCTTCAAGTGCAGTCGCAAAAACCATCAAGCGCTATGATGAAACTAGCTCTCATGAGGACCGTCACAGGAATGGAAGACCTCAGAAATTGCAGCCCAAATAAACGCTTCACGGAGCTTCAACAGACACATCTCAACATCAACTGTTCAGAGGAGACTGTGTGAATCAGGCCTTCATGGTCAAATTGCTGCAAAGAAACCACTACTAAAGGACACCAATAAGAAGAAGAGACTTGCTTGGGCCAAGAAACACGAGCAATGGACATTAGACCGGTGGAAATCTGTACTTTGGTCTGGAGTCCAAATATCAGATTTTTGGTTCCAACCGCTGTGCCTTTGTGTTACACGGTGTGGGTGAACGGATGATCTCTGCATGTGTATTTCCCACTGTAAAGCGTGGAGGAGGAGGTATTATGGTGTGGGGGTGCTTTGCTGGTGACACTGTCAGCAATACGTCATCCCATCTGGTTTAGGCTTAGTGGGAATTTCATTTGTTTTTCAACAGGACAATGACCAAACACACCTTCAGGCTGTGTAAGGGATATTTGACCAAGAAGGAGAGTGATGGAGTGCTGCATCAGATGACCTGGCCTCCACAATCCCCCGACCTTGTCCAAATTGAGATGGTTTGGGATGAGTCAGACCGCAGAGTGAAGGAAAAGCAGCCAGCACACCACAACCATTGTTCTTGCAACAATATGGACTTGGTCTTTTACCAAATAGGGCTATCTTCTGTATACCCCTTTACCTTGTCACAACACAACTGATTGGCTCAAACACATTAAGAAGGAAAGAAATTCCACAAAATAACTTTTAAGAAGGCACACCTGTTAATTGAAATGCATTCCAAATGACTACCTCATGAAGCTGGTTGAGAGAATGCCAAGAGTGTGCAAAGCTGTCATCAAGGCAAGGGTGGCTATTTGAATAATCTCAAATATAAAATATATTTTGATTTGTTTAACACTTTATTGGTTACTATGTGATTCCTTATGTGTTATTTCATAGTTTTGATGTCTTCACTATTATTCTACGATGTAGAAAATAGTAAAAATAAAGAAAAACCCTTGAATGGGTAGGTATTCTAAAACTTTTAAGTTGTGTATAAGCTGTTGTGCCCAGTTCTGTTTTGCTCTGTTCCATTCTGTCTCCTCAGCCCAGATGGGGAATCAGAGTCTAGAGGGAGTGCACTCTTAGAGAAAAAGGTTCCAAAAGCGTTCTGCAGTTGTCCCCATAGGAGAACCCTTTTTGGTTCTAGGTGAACTCCTTTGGATCCAGGTATAACTATTTTGGGTTCCATGTAGAACCTTCTGTGGAAAGTGTTCTACATGGAACCTAAAAAGGTTCTTCCTTGAACCAAAAGGGGTTCTTCAAAGGGTTCTCCTATGGTGACAGCCGAATAACCCTTTTTGGTTGAAATAAATGGTGCTGATCTGTCTCTGCCTCTTTGGGCCAGATGGGGTCAGGGTCCTGTGGTGGGAGTGAGAAGGGGAGTAGAGCAGATGTTTTCGGGTCATAAGGGGTTGAGTGCCAAATAATGGGTGTAAATAAGTGCTCCTTGCAAGCGTATAAATCACAAGATGTCTTGGCTTCATACTTGACTCACCAAACCGGCCAATGCCTTCTAATTGTTTGTCCATTTCCTCTCTATATTTCTCTCTCACTCTCATCTCCAGCTCTTGTGTCCTCTTTTAGCCTTCTTGGCCTTCTCTTATTCAGCCTCATTCTGTTTGTGTGTAAGTCGCATTAGAAGTGGCAGTCAAAGAATGCCCCTTTCCATCCCCTCTTTCCCTTTTTGTCTCTGTAAACTCTTTCTCTGTTTTTCAATTTCTCTTCACGTTGTCCTGCCTAGTCTTATTTTATAAGAGAGCTACCTGACATAGGAGCCTGGCAGGTGTTTACTGCGTTGGGCCAGTAACCAAAAGGTTGCTGGATCGAATCCCCGAGCTGACAAGGTAAAATCTGTCCTTCTGCCCCTGAGCAAGGCAGTTAACCCACTGTTCCCCGGGCGCCGAAGACGTGGATGTCGATCAAGGCAACCACCCTCACCTCTCTGATTCAGAGGGGTTGGGTTAAATGCGGAAGACACATTTCAGTTGTACAACTGACTCGGTATCCCAATTGACTTTTCTTATGTGCCGTATTCCTCCGTCAGTCTGACGGTCATACAACAGCCTCTCTGTTTTTCTCGCTCTCTTTCAGCTTGTTTTCCTCTGGAGGAAAGAATCTATATTTATCCCCTTCTAGTGCTAGTAAGGATGTTTATCTGGAAAGTTAGGTAACAATTACCACAAAGCTGCTCGGTGGCAACAAAAGATTATGAGCTTAAACTGATCTTGTTCTACTACTACACGAAAGCAGCAACTCATTCCAGTCCACTCCAGACCCAGACATCAGGTTTTCCATCTGCATGTCTTACGGTCACCACAAGGCTCACTGTGACCTCTCACCTGCCCCTGATGCACACTTCTGTTAGTTCTGAGCTGGCTGCCTGTGTCTAACACAACTAATGAAAGTTGTCTCTCTCCTCTGTCATGGAAAATTGCAAGATTATGTTATAATGCTTGTATTGTATTATAATAGTTGTAATATTCGACAGAATAGAGTATTCTGTTAACTCTTGTGTGTGCGTTCTACTGAGGATGGGCCTCTATGAGATAGCACTGACAGGGGAGATTTACGATGTCTTTGGGTAATAAAGCCTAAAAAGCATTCCAGAGGACATGGGCTAATGGTTCTGTTCTATACCGTACCAGGGAGAGAAGGTTCCAGTTTGGAGTAGGAGGACCAGACACTGTTGACACAGCAGTTGCTGTCTGCTATGTTTTATAGATATCTTTCATACAAAACTTAACCTTGTGACCCATTCTATGTATCTGTGGTTCGTCATGTACGTTGAGAGGGGTGTATCTTGGCTATAAAAGATCTTTGTACTTTTGTGTAGTCACTTTTCAATGGTTCATTAGAGATGGCGCATCATTGAAAGTCAAAGTGCTTTTGCAAAGCTCTTATTATTAAAGATGTAGTTTAAGTATAACTCTGACTTGTGTGTGAAGTGTGTAACTCTCCTCATTTGGTAATACAGAAATTAACCACCACACCTCTCTTTATCCCTCCTCTCCATCTCTCTCTATCTCTCTCTTCCTTCTGACAGCCTTGCAAAAACTTGATGTCAGTTATTGACAGGTTTAACAGACCAGTGACTCTGCTTACGTATCACACAGTTATTAAAGTGAATCATTCCTATTGAGTTTACCGGATGTACAGTTTTTGTGCTTAATCAAGGGATTCTTCATTGCTTTCCATTATGTAACTCTGGGTTAAATTGGGTTAGGGCTTTGATACATGTGAACTTCTCAGTTGTGTGCCTTCTTCATTAACTGTTGGCCAGTATTGAATTACAGATCATTAAGACTTCATAGGCTACTTGACCAATGACTATTTGACCAATAACAGAAAAACATGTCTAATTTCCCAAAAGTTTTATTGCTTATTTGTATTGTTTTGACTTATGTGATTATACAAAAGATATACAAAAGATGATGTGAAAGAAATGGTTGCCTAAAAGAAATTAAATAAAGAACGGAAAATATCTTGAGCAACTCCTGAGGAATCCTCAGATGACGTACTGTATGATGTTTCCATGGGCAACACATGAAACAGAAACAAGAGTTACAACTATGACATGGCAGTTTTGAGATTAAAGGACTACAATGACTATGATTGATATGGCACATTGGCTTTATTGGAACATATAAAAAGTATCAAAAGCAGACAATATGCTTCAAACATAAAAGGGAAAGCTCCTGGTAGATAAGCAGTTAAAAAAATAAGCAGTCCTGGTACTGGTATGTCATCAGTAGTACTGAGCGATTAACCAAAATGTTTGTTTTTAAAAAAAAAATTTAAACAACTTATTGAACGACGTTGGTTAAATTATTTGAATTCCATTTAGTTCCGTTTTTTTTCTGTGAGCTCAATGTGCAGTTTCTGTAGAGATAAATCAGATCAAGCCTGAACTGTGCGATGTAGTAAGGAGTTGTAGTTTCCAACAGGCCAATATTCTACATAGTTTAGCGCAGAAAACGTCTTAATTAATTACAATGACCATAATCCATTGCTTGTCTGCTTAAACTTGTCCGGTCTGTGCGGAGCAAGACACGAAGACTGGGAGACAGAGAAGAGAGAACGTGAGTGCTATCGAGAGGGATAGAAAGCAGTTGCTTCGCGGTCCTGAAAATACATGATCTAAGTATGATAGTTGGCATTCAGCAGTCATAAAAGTATGCCTTCTTTACTTTGAAGAACTACAAAATAGTGATTTTGTCAGACAGCATAGGCAGCAGCTCTACAGAGATGATGACTTGGAATGAAATAATGAAGTCATAAAGTAAAGTAAAGTGAATAAATTATGTTTAATAAGTAATACGCAGTAATGGACAGTCACTACCATCATGGGACTTGTATTCATTGTTATATTCTGTGCTGTTACAACATTCAACACACATAACGTATAGTGTATTATATAATCGAACGCGAAATCAAAAACCGCGATAATTTTTTATAATCGAACCGAAACTGAACCGACCTGAAAAAGCACTAATCGCTCAGAACTAGTCGTCATGGAAATAGGCTGTGGCATTGCAGGGCAGTCCTCTCTACTTCTTCTCTCTCTCCATCTCACAATCCACCATCATCCTGCAAAAATAAAACAGAAACAATTGTATGTGTTCATAATCACTTCTTGAAAAGGCAACCTCAGATTCAGGGTTTTGTGGTTACTGGAAGAAGAGTAATTCAGATCTTGTTACCATCGTTAATGTTTGATATTTTATACATCACTGATTTGACACAGTGATTCAACAAGAGTCAATGGATATGAATATATATGCAAGCGTTCCAAATGGCATCCTATTCCCTAGGGCGCCATAGGCTCTGGTCAAAAGTAGTGCACTATATAAGGAATAGGGTGCCATTTGGGATGCACAAGAGAGGGAGGTGAGTGAATAAAGGCACACAACACGATCACGTACAGGACCTCCTCTTACTGTAGGTTCACTCAGCAACTAAATCTCAGCTTAATCTTGAACCACCCATTGATTTATTGCTTTTTGCCTGGATTTCACTGAGCTGGACTTCAATCAAATTAGGCTTTTTTTTTTTTTAACTAGGCAAGTCAGTTAAGAACAAATTCTTATTTACAATGACGGCCTAGGAACAGTGGGTTAACTGCCTTGTTCAGGGGCAGAACGACCAATTTTTACCTTGACAGCTCAGGGATTTGATCTAGCAACCTTTTGTTTACTGGCCCAACGCTCTAACCACTAGGCTACCTGTGTTGGGTCATCAGATGGTACTCAAGTAATAGTAACCTTTCATGTATGCTTGTTAGAGTGGTTTCTGTGTTTTCACATGACCCTTACACATGACCCTTTGACCCTTACCCAACTATACAGATATGTTGTGCTATACTGTAAATGTTACATTTCTTATAAATGGCCTACTTTTACTTCAGAACAAAAACTCAACACTCCTCTACTCAACTATCAAATGTTACAACAGCAATATTACTTCTGCAGAAACACTGGGTCAGTCATATAATATAATTATTTCTAATGAATCAACAATCATTTAAAATCAATTGATAATCAGATGAATTTGTTTAATTACCTCCTTGTCGTCACGGCAGTCCCCACAGAAGCAGCCGATGCAGCCATTGACCACCTGGATGCCACAGCGATACATTCAATTACATACATCATTATGACAGTATGTCTACGTCCCAAAATGCACCTTATTCCCTTTATAGTGCACTACTTGTGACCCGGACCCATAGAGTTCTGGTCAAAAGTAGTGCACTAGTATATAGGGAATAGGGTACCGTTTGGGACAAAGCCTATGTGTTCTATTCAATTCTCTGACCTGGATGCCACAGAGGATGAGTTGCAGGCCCCCCAGGCCCAGGGTGATGGAGAAGAGGACCAGGTGCCACAGCGCCGCATTGGCAGGGATCACACACAGTTCCCACAGGGAGTGGTCAAACAGGTAACTTCTGTTCCCACTATAGAGGAGGGGGAAGGGGGAGAGGGGGATGGGAGGAGGGAGGAAGAAAGGTGTGAAAAAGTACAGGGATGGATGAGAGTGGTTTAGGGATAAGAGGGAAGAGAGTAGAGAGAGAGGAAATGCAAAGGAAAGTTAGAGCAACGGCGTAGTCCAATGTGTTTCATTAGGTACATTATGAACAGAGGGGAGAAAGTAAAGTATTGAGAGAAAGTAAAGATTAAGAGGCAGGTTTAGTGAAGAGAGGAGAAGTTGAAAAGATGGGCAGAGAAGAGAGATATTATTCAGTAAGTAGCAAAAGGGAGGACAGGTTTAAACAGTGCAGACATCTGTCATTATCATGTATTCAGTAATCAGCTGTCAAACTTGATTCCCTTCAACCACAGCATTATCTTTGACTCTGACTGCCCATGCATGTACACCACAGAAACGCCAACGTCCTTCTGTTAATTATTTCTACCATAAACTTGTTGCAACTCTGTCATGATGCCATTTATCTGTTTGATATATTATTAACTATGTGACCTTACCAGGACAAACGATGGGCCTGGGCCTGGTTTAGTTGAGGTGGTCAAGAAACATTCAGAGCCCTAGTGCTCCCTGACTGACTCTGTTTGACCAGTCCCTGGGAGACCTGTGTGTGACCCCTGTCAATGCGGCCCTGTGGCACCTGGTCCTCTTCTCATCACGCTGGGTGAGGGCAAGATGGCGCCGACAGATAGGGCAGCTCTGCTTCTTGCTCCTAAGCAACTTTGCAGTATTTTGTTTTTTTGGGTATTATTTCTTACATTATTAGCCCAGCAAATGTTTGTGTTTTTAAATATTGCCAGAAATAACTTTTGGATATCAAGCGGCGGTAACTCACCAACATTAAGACCGGGAGTACAACTTTCCTGATATGGATCCTTTGTTCGTACCCCCCAGGGCAATTTAACTGATTCCAGAGGCTGATCCAAAACACGCCGGCAGAGAAGAAGTATTCGGAGCGGACTTCTTGTCCGACTCAGGAGGCGCGCACATCATTCACCTCTTTCGAGTATATTACTCACTTATGTTCAGTCTCTGGATAATAGAGTAGAAAAGCTCAGGGCGAGAATCTCCTTCCAGAAAGACATCAGGGATTGTATCATACTCTGTTTCACAGAAACATGGCTTTCTTGGGATATACTGTCTTTGTCCATTCAGCCAGCTGGGTTCTCAGTACATTGCGCAGACAGGAATAAAGAACACTCCGGGAATAAGAAAGGTGGATGTGTATGTTTCATGATTAACTACTCATGGTGTGATTGTGATAACATACATAAACTCAAGTCCTTTTGTTCCCCCGACCTAGAATACCTCACAATCAAATGCCGACCGTATTACCTCCCACGAGACTTCTCTTCGGTTATAGTTACAGACGTGTATATTCCCCCTCAAGCCGATACCACGACGGCCCTCAAAGAACTTCACTGGACTTTATGCAAACTGGAAACCACATATCCTGAGGCCGCATTTATTGTAGCTGGGGATTTTAACAAAGCAAATTTGAGGAAAATGCTACCGAAGTTCTACCAACACCTTGACTGTAGCACCCGCTCTGAGAAAACATTGGACCACTGCTACTCAGCTTTTTCCTCCCTTGGCAAATCTGACCACGACTCCCTTTTGCTCCACCCTAGCTATAGGCAGAAACTCAAACAGGAAGTTATTTTTCTTCTCTGGGTTTTATGGCGGCTGCATCCCAAAAAGATGCATTGCCGCCACCAACTGGACGGGTTGAAACCAAAACAAGGTGAAAAGAAAATCCAACGTGGGGCATTCAAAAGACGTGGCTCCATGGTTCCCAACACAATTGCAACATGTCACTTTTTCATCACTTTTATAGCACATAATATGATCTTTTCCACAACTTGGACATCTCGGCTCCTCCCTTCTGCAAACACTTGAAACATGACCAAAAGCTTTACAATGATCTCACTGCATTGGTCTTGGGATAAATGCTTTGTCACTCAGTGGCGGATTTAGGTATAGGCGACATGGGCATTTTGCCGGGGATGGCACGGGGCGCCCGCACCAACACTGTGGGTCAATTAACCTTGTCGGAGTGGGCGCCCTGATTGTAGTTTGTGAGCTAGGCAGGCTACTGCCTGGGAAGGTCTCCCACTCAGAAGTACGAGATGGGGAGGGGGCAGGGGTAGGTTGACCTCAGGTCTCCCCACTGGAAGCCCAAGGTAGGGGGAGCGGGGGAATCTATCAAATAGCTCACCTCTAACTTTGTACAGTACTAACGCAATTAGTAAAATCAGTCACACTACGAAATGCTACCAAATAAACCACAATTCATAATAATGTGAATATATAGTTTCACAGACATATTGTTGCATTTTTTGGGGTTTGTGTGAAATTGTTAAGAATAATATAAAACCAGTCTGCACACCACCAAGGTGAATTGGTTTAGTCTTGACTCTTGGTTGACAGTGTCGGGGGATGGGTAATGTATTGCTGCTCGAGTGCCAAATCAACACAAATTTGTTTCTATTTGTCTTTGTTACTTCTGTTTGAAATTTATGAGTCTTACTTTTGTATATATTTGTATATTTATAAAGTTTTAAAAGTTACGATTATTTATTTGTGTTGTTCCAAATGTCTGAATAAAATTTACAGTTAGTACAGAATGGTGCTTTTTGGGGGGGTTGGCGGCAGGGGGGGCTGAAAGGGGGGTTCGCCCAGGGAGCCATACAAGCTAGAACCGCCACTGCTGTCACTACACCCGCAATAACATCTGCTAAACATGTGTATGTGACCAATACAATTAGATTTTGATTTGATTATGATCTGGGTTGAGGTGTCTGCTACTTACACACTAGTCTATTCTGCCATCAACTGGCTGTTGTCAATATTGCAGTTAATATCCACTTTGAGGGAGGGAGGGAGGGAGAGCGACTCACCCTGGTAGGTCCTCAAAGGGGTATTCCCATTTTCCACTAGCAACCTGACATTTAGGTCCAATGGCCAGTCCCGCTGAAGAGACACTGGTGCAGTAGATAGCTCCGACCAAACCGAAAGCAGCCGAGAAGACAGAGTTCAGCATCTGTCGGAGACACACACACACTTAATATCCTCCTTTTCTACCTCTCCTTCACTCACATCAATTTCCTGAGTTTCACCTTTTTTTTCTTCTTCCGAGCTGCTCCACACTGCTAACCTTATGCGTAACCCTAACCTTAAATTAAGACCAAAAAGCAACCAAAGAAAATCATGACATTTTACAATACAGCCAATTTGACTTTGTGGCTGTGCTATCTAGTGGAAACCCTACTCACTCTGCAACGGTTTCCACAGCAACCATTTCCGCAGCAACCCTTGCCCCCTGCCCTGATAGCCGAACAGCTGGGGCACAGCATCTGAAAAGAACACAGACAGACAGACAGAATAACTTTAATTCTACTAAGCTGTATATCATCATCATACTTCAACTATCATAACATGCACTAAAACACAGAGAAAATATTGCTGTGAAAAAAAACACTTGATTGTATGGGTACTTCTTGAGCTCTTTGCTCATGTTCCAGTATGTGTGTGTGTGCGTGCACGTGTGCGTGCCGTGAATGCGCGTGCATATTTGTGTTTGTGAATGTAGTGCACGCGAGTCCTCTTTATCTTCTACGCAAATATTTGTCAATCCTGAATCCATTTTCCTTCTCTCGTTCCAAAGGGCAAGGACTGACTGGGATGGATGGGACTGGGAGTAAGAGGGGGTGCTGACATACAGTACAGAACAGTAGTGGGTTGGCTTGAAACACTAGAGCTGCTCACATTTCCTCCCAAGTCATAATGAATACACTGTTAATAAAGACACACCCTGTTATCGGCCCTGAAACGTCCTTATCACATCGTCACTATAATATCACAGGGTACATAAAACAGATTGCATAGTTTCCACTGACAAGGCTATCAAAGTGGATATTCTGATAGCTGCAACATGGTAGTATCCTGACCAAAGATGTTTTTGTCCACGGCATATCAAAAGGGATGATGGAAACTGACTATCTATCTGTTTCCCACTACTGGCATGTACTTCCCTTTGCCAAACTGGTGCAAGTGTGGCTCTGTTCAGTGTAATGTTTGAGAGAGGTATGCTTTTGATATCACAATGAATGCATCCTGGGAGTGGAGGACAAATAGAGTGGGGGAAGTACAATAGGTTCCCCGCTGTAATTAAATAGTCAGCCATTAATCAGTTACTGTCCATCGGTGATAATACAGTAAAAACTGGAACCTCTTCCTCCTTTTCTGCCATAATCTTTCATCTTTATTCATGGCAAATCCTTCCAAAATTGTACTTATATTACTGAATATAAACATTCTGGAAATGCCTTGATCCAGCCAAAGATGTATACATTATTACACAGGTGTTTCCATGGCTTTTACAAGGGAGACCTGTCCCAAGACGACAGCTATAGCCCTGTCGTCTTTGTACGCTCTCAGAAAAAAAGGTTCCAAACGCGTTCGTAGGCTGTCCCGATGTGAGAACCCATTGAAGAACCCTTTTGGATTCCAGGTCAAAGCCTTTTTGGGTTCCATGTAGAACCAACCCTCTGTAGAACCCTTTTTTCCCCCCATGAGCGTACAGGTGAATGAGTGGTGTCAAGGTGTCCATCTATGTTCAGTCAATATACTCACGAATATTCCCCCTCCGATGAGGCCGCCCATGAGCCAGACCTGCAGGGAGACATGGCTGCTGTCCTGCTGCTTTCCGTCGGGGAAGAACAGGAGGATGTTGGAGATGATGCAGGCGAACGCTGAGGGCAACAGGATCAGGCCCACCAGACGAGAACACTTCCCCGTGCAACACATACTGTCTTCACTCCGTCACCAGATAAGCTCTGTGATACTGCAGGTAGGCTATGACAGAGACAGAGACAGTGGAAAGTAGACCCAGACTGAAGAAGAGATGGTAGATAGAAAAGAGGAGGGGGAAAGACTTCACGATCAAGGCAGACTGACACACAGCAGGAGGGAGAAGGGAAGAAGAGACTGAGATGACAAGGCTGTTGTTGGTCTCAGGAGCCACTGTGTCCAATATATTCCACTGTGCTGGACAATAAATCTTCTCTTTCTCTTCAGCCCTTCAGTTTTTGGTATAGACCCCTGGAAGCGGAACACAGTTCCCTTGCCGGCCTGTGGAATGGAACTAAACAGAACAGAAGTAAATCAGGAGTCAATTCTAGAATTGCCCTTTGATACCTTGCCATGTGTGTACTCTGGCTGTTGGTATCAGTGACATTTATGGTTTGTTAACACAGAGAGGGGGGTTGGTGGACTGGCCAGGGGATTCTGTCGTTCCCTCACTGAACGGAGGCTGATCAATCTCACTGGGGTGTGTAGGGGAAAGCACAAGCACACTAACGACGACACAGAGGAGAAGATAGCAACATTTCAACTGAAATACTAGAATCCAACTAACTAAATCTGCCTGACAGGTTACATCATCAATGGAAACTAGTCGCCTTACGGATTTTCATTTTATGGCTGTTGTATCAATTGGCGTGTTTGATTAGTGTTCCCAGTGATGTGATAGTGGTGTGGCTTTATTACTGAGTGCCATAGTGCAGGGTAATAATAACGCCGACCATTTCTCACATGTTGGGACTCTTGGTACTTACATCCGGCTGTGGACTGGACCAGGGAGCTCTCCTTTAGCTGGAAAGGCTGTCTTGAGTGTGGCCCCCATATGGGATATCCAATACAATTTATTTTTTTACCTGGAACTTGCAATTGCACAGAGTGTTCAGGGATATATAGGGTGCGTTTATAAATTCACTCTGGCTATCTACTCGGATTTCAGAGCACTCTCATCTGAGTGTGCCAGAGCGCAGAATAACTGTGCAACGCCTGTTGAATATGACCGGTGTCAAATCAAATCAAATGTTATTTGTCACATACACATGCAGATGTTAATGTGAGTGTAGCAAAATGCTTGTGCTTCTAGTTCTGACCATGCAGTAATATCTAACAAGTAATCTAACAATTTCACAACAACTACCTTATACACACACAAGTGTAAAGGAATTAATAAGAATATGTACATATTGTACATAAATGTACAATATGTACATAAACATATGGATGAGCAATGGCCGAAAGGCATAGGCAAGATGCAGTAGATGGTATAGAGTACAGTATATACATATGAGATGAGTAATGTAGGGTATGTAAACATTATATAAAATGGCATTGTTAATAGTGGCTAGTCATTTATTACATAAAATTTTTTATTATTAAAGGGGCTAGAGATGAGTCAGTATGTTGGCAGCAGCCACTCAATGTTAGTGATGGCTGTTTAACAGTCTGATGGCCTGGAGATAGAAGCTGTTTTTCAGTCTCTCGGTTCCAGCTTTGATGCACCTGTACTGACCTCGCCTTCTGGATGTTAACGGGGTGAACAGGCAGTGGCTCGGGTGGTTGTTGTCCTTGATGATCTTTTTGGCCTTACTGTGACATCGGGTGGTGTAGGTGTCCTGGAGGGCAGGTAGTTTGCCCCCGGTGATGCGTTGTGCAGACCTCACTACCCTCTGGAGAGCCTTACGTCAGTAAACTTCGGCAAAAATAAGTAATTAAATTGTTGCCAGCAGCACAGTTACAGTCACCAACGATCTAGATATCATGACAACAGCCTAACAAGCTCTGCTAGGGCGAGTAAAATGGTCAGAGTGAGGTGTTCTCTCATTTGTGTCTGGAAGTAGCTAGCAAGCTATCCAACTTTAGCCAGTTAGCTTGGGTGACTGCCGTTCTGAGGTCAGAAGGTTGGATCAAACCTACTCCTCGGTCAGAGCGTCCAGTGTGGCTCTGACCACTCCGAGAGAGAAACGCTCTGAATATATGAACAGACAATCTAACAATGATCTGAATTTATAAACGCCCAGAGCGCACTCTGGCACTACACAGTGAATTTCAGGAACGCACATCCGAGATGCACCTGCCAACTATTACTGTAAATTTGGACCATGAAAAGGCTTTTGACAAGGTAAACCATTAGGTTTTATGTAGAGTTCTGAACAATTTCGGTTTTAGATTTGTTTTAATTGATATGGGTAAGAAATGGTTTATAGTAGACTGATGTTGGTAGCAGGGTAAATATTACGAATATAGCAAAATATAATCACGCAATTAAGAAATGTGCCAGACAGGGCGACCTGCTCTATTTAGGTGTTATATATTGAAACTTTAGCATGCGCAGTGCCTGCAAGAGATATTCCAGAAATATCGCAATAGCAGACGACACAATTTTATATTTGAAAAGAGAAGAGGCTATCAACGTCATTGATGAGTCGAAGATGAACAAGAATAAAACATAAATAAAATGTATGGGACAGTGGAAATGGAGAACTGTTTATGTGGTTTGAATGTGTGCACGGGACCAATGGTAGTGCTTGGGATATCTTTCATAATGAAATTAAAGATGACCTGTTGAATTGGAAATAAAAACACATTTCGGTTAATAAAAGATTGGGACTTTACTTCACCTTGACTATGTGTTTACGGTTAAGGGTCATGGTGGAGTGGGATAATACTAAGCCAAAAACTGAAATGATCCCTTTACATTTTAAGAAAATAGTTGAATGTATAAGGAAAACGTTTGTCTGCAGAGTAAAAGAACATGTAATCAACCACAGAATGTTATACGTTAAATTGCTACTGATACAATTAAAATGTTTAGACAACAGACTGAACTATTTTAATTCGCTTGTTTTACACAGACGTCTTTGAGTTCGTTCAACATTATAAAATCATAATGTGGTCCTGAATACATTTTGTCCCAGGAACAATTGTTTTGCGATTGAAACAATGCCCTGTGTTTTATGGGAATTTTCTTTAGCCCATTAGTTAACAAGAAAGTAAAAAGAGATTTGTGATATATATAAAAAGGATTATGAAGAGGTAGCCAAATTAGAACTAAAACTTTTGGAAAAGTATTACAATTAGTGACTAGTATCCCTTATCAAGGCAAAACATTGTGAGGCCATATGTAGCGCGGTCAATGACACCCTCAAGTGGTCACCGACGGGATTGGTTCAATTTAGAAAACAAGAAATGGAGGGGAAAAAATGCAATTCGAAATAGATAAGTGGGGCATCATATGTGTAAAATGTATATGGAAAGGGACATGCCTTTCATTGTAAATGTATTTTTTTATATATGTATAATTGTATTTTAAATTGTATTTTGTAAATATTTGATATACACTGAGGTTTATCATGAGTTCCCATTGTATAGGCTATGTGTATGTTTATTTTTTAAAATTTATTATTCTTTTAACCCCAAGCCTACAAATCTAATTAACATAATAAAGAAATTCCCATTAAAATGCGTGTTTAAGCTAAAGATATACATTTTTTTGCATGGGCTGCGTCTCAATCCACCACATATGCTGATATCGCCCTTCCGCATCTGGGGTGAAAGGTGGCAGAGCTAGAGCGGTGTATGTCAGACCATGAGACATCCCAAAAAAACGATCTGAACAGTGTGGCCTACAAAGTATCATGTAGGCCTATCCTTTTGTCCTGATTTGGTCATTGTCAGGTTCCTCTCGAACTCCTGTCAAATTGCTACCATATGATCCATAACAGGTGAAATATTTGAATATTAGAACTCATTATAATTGTTAATATGATCATTTCACAAGACTAAAATAGCCCATATGGCCTGTGTGTAAATCTAAATACAATTGTATTTGTCACATGCACCGAATACAACAGGTGTAGACTTTACCGTGACATACTTAGTCTACTTATGAGCCCTTTCAAAACAATGCAGAGTTAAGAAAATGACCAAATAAACCGAAATAGTAACACAATAAATAACAATAGCGAAGCTATATACAGTGGCAAGAAAAATATGTGAACCCTTTGGAAACACCTGGATTTCTTCATTTGGTCATAAAATTTGATCTGATCTTCATCTAGATCACAACAATATACAAACACCCACAAATTATTCTATTTTTCTTGTCTATATTGAATACATCATCTAAGCATTCACAATCTAGGTTGGAAAAAGTATGTGAACCCCTTGACTAATGACTTCTCCGAAAGCTAATTGGAGTCAGGAGTCAGCTAACCTGGAGTCCAATCAATGAGACGAGATTGGAGATGTTGGTTGGAGCTGCCTTGCCCTATAAAAAACACTCACAAAAGTTGAGTTTGCTGTTCACAAGAAGCATTGCCTGATTTATCCACATTGGAAAAGAAAAGCCATATCTCTGTCCAGTGTCTGTTCTTTTGCTCATCATAATCTTTTCTTTTTATTGGCCAGTCTGAGATATGGCTTTTTATTTGCAACTCTCCGTAGAAGGCCAGCATCCCGGAGTCGCCTCTTCACTATTGACGTTGAGACTGGTGTTTTACGGGTACTATTTAATGAAGCTGCCAGTTGAGGACTTGTGAGGCGTCTGTATATCAAACTAGACATGCTAATGTACTTGTCCTCTTGCTCAGTTGTGCACTGGGGCCTTCCACTCCTCTTTCTATTGTGGTTAGAGCCAGATTGCGCTGTTCTGTGAAGGGAGTAGTACACAGCGTTGTACGAGATCTTCAGTTTCTTGGCAATTTCTCACATGGAATAGACATTAATTTCTCAGAACAAGAATAGACTGATGAGTTTCAGAAGAAAGGTCTTTGTTTCTGGCCATTTTGAGCCTGTAATTGAACCCACAAATGCTGATACTCCAGATACACAACTAGTCTAAAGAAGGCCAGTTTTATTGCTTCTTTAATCAGAACAACAGTTTTCACAGCTGTGCTAGCATAATTGCAAAAGGGTTTTCTGATTAATTAGCCTTTTAAAATGATAAACTTGGATTAGCTAACACAACGTGCCATTGGAACACAGGAGTGATGGTTGCTGATAATGGGACTCTGTACACTAATGTAGATATTCCATAAAACATCTGCTGTTTCCAGCTACAATAGTCATCTACAACATTAACAATGTCTACACTGTATTTCTGATCAATTTGATGTTATTTTAATGGACCAAAAATGTGCTTTTCTTTCAACAACAAGGACATTTCTAAGTGCCCTCAAACCTTTGAACGGTAGTGTATGTTTTTCAGCAACTGGTTATGGTCAGTAAAATCAAAGGCTGCACTGAAATCTAACAGTACAGCTCCCACCATTTTCTTATCAATTTCTTTCAACCAATCATCAGTCATTTGTGTCAGTGCAGTACATGTTGAGTGTCCTTCTCTATAAACATGCTGAAGTCTGTTGTTAGTTTGTTTACAGAGAAATAGCATTGTATTTGGTCAAAGACAATTTTTTCCAACAGTTTGCTGAAAGCTGGCAGCAAGCTTATAGGTGTGCTGTTAGAACCAATAATGGCCGCTTTACCACTCTTGGGTAGGGGAATTACTTTGGCTTCCCTCCAGGCCTGAGGACAAAGACTTTCCTCTAGGCTCAGGTTAAAGAAATGACGGATAGGAGTGGCTATAGAGTCATCTACCATCCTCAGTAGCTTTCCATCTAAGTTGTCAATGGCAGGAGGTTTGTCATTATTGATTGATAACAATAATTGTTCCACCTCTCCCACACTAACTTTACAAAATTCAAACTTGCAATGCTTTTCTTCATAATTTTTTTTATGCATGAAAACAATGGCTCGCTGTTCATTGATGGCATTTCCTGCCTTAGTTTGCCCACTTTGCCAATGAAGGAATCATTAAAATAATTGCAACATCAAATGGTTTTGTGATGAATAAGCCATCTGATTTGATGAAAGATGTTCAATTTGTCTTTCTGCCCATAATTTCATTTAAAGTACTCCAAAGTTTTTTTCCATCATTCTTCATATCATTGATCTTGGCTTCATAATAAAGTTTCTTCTTCTTTTTGTTGTGTTTAGTCACATCATTTCTCAATTGGCAGTAAGTAAGCCAGTCAGATGTGCAGCCAGACTTATTAGCCACTCCTTTTGCCCCATCTCTTTCAACCATACAGTTTTTCAATTCCTCATCAATCCATGGAGCCTTAACAGTTCTAACAGTCAGTTTCTTAACAGGTGCATGTTTATCAATAATTGGAAGAAGCAATTTCATAAATTCATCAAGTGTAGTGTTTGGATGCTCCTTATTAATCACATCAGACCAATAAATATTTTTAACATCATCCACATAAGAGTCACAGCAAAATCTTTTGTATGATCTCTTATACACTATTTTAGGCCCAGATGTTGGAACTTTGGCTTTCCTGGATATAGCCACTATATTGTGATCACTGCATCCAATGGGTACGGATATAGGTATAGAACAAAGTTCTACTGCATTACTAAAATATATGGCTACATGTGGATGATCTTGTTCCTGTAGTGTTTGTAAACACCCTGGTAGGTAGATTAATAACTGCAGCCAGATTACAGGCACTGGTTACAGAGAGAAGCTTCCTCTTGAGCGGACAGTTTGATGAAAACCAGTCAATATTCAGGTCCCCAAGAAAGTAGACCTCTCTGTTTACATCACATACACTATCAAGCATTTCACATATATTATTTAGATACTGACTGTTTGTACTTGGTAGCCTATAGCAACACCTCAAAAGAAAAGGCTTTAGATGTGCCAAGTGAAACTGCAACCACAACACTCCAATAACATTTGACATAAGATCTTCTCTAAGCATTACAGCGATATGGCTCTGAATATATACAGCAACACCTCCCCCATAAGCATTTCTGTTTCTTCTATAGATGTTATATCCTTGTACTGCTACTGATGTATCTTCAAATGAATTATCTAAGTTAGTCTCAGAAATGGCTAATACATGAATGTTATCTGACGTTAGCAAGTTATTGATTTCATGAACCTTATTTCCAAGGCTACATATATTAAGATGCGCGATGTTCAGCCCTTTCCTCGGCAGCTTATGAGAGATAGACATAATATGGAAAAGAGCAAACAAAGTAAGTTAAAAAATATCCATTCAGCAGTCCATTAAGCAATTGGTGTGTGTGTACTGCGGGTTGAAGCTACGAACTCATAGGCTTGGCTTTCTCATCCCTTCCAGGCTTCTGGGAGGGAGGGTGGACAATGAGCCTGTCATAGGGGATGTAAGCAATGACCCCCCTCGCTCTGGCAGCTTCCATGGCTGGGATCAGTTCTGTTGAATCAGGACACAAGGGCGAGTTAAAATAGGATTTGATTTGCTTCACAATTTTATATCACTAAAGGTGGTGATATTTCAATTGGATCTACTTACATTACACTCTTAAAAAAAATAGTTCCAAAAGGATTCTTCGACTGTACCCATTGGAGAACCCTTTTTGGTTCCAGGTACAACCATTTTGGGTTCCATGTAGAGCCGTTTTGGGTTACATGTAGAATCCTCTTTGGAAAGGGTTTGACATGGAACCCAAAACATACCGAACAAAAATATAAACACAACATGTAAAGTGTTGGTCTCATGTTTCATGAGCTGAAATAAAAGATCCCAGAAATGTTCCATACGAACAAAAAGCTTGTTTCGCTCAAATTGTGTTCACAAATTAGTTTACATCCCTGTTAGTGAGAATTTCTCCTTTGCGAAGATAATCCATCCACCTCACAGGTGTGGCATATCAATAAGCTGATTAAACAGTATTATCATTACACATGTGCACCTTATGCTGGGGAAAATAAAAGGCCACTCTAAAATGTGCAGTTTTGCCACACAACACAATGCCACAGATGTCTTAAGTTTTGAGGGAGCGTGCAATTGGGATGCTGACTGCAGAAATGTCCTCCAGAGCTATTGCCAGAAAATGTAATGTTCATTTATCTACCGTAAGCCACCTCCAACATCCTTTGGAGAATTTGGCAGTACGTCCAACCGACATTTGGGACCCAATTCCTGGAAGCAGAAAATACCCCAGTTCTTCCATGGTCTGAATACTCACCAGACATGTCCCCCATTGAGCACGTTTGGGATGCTCTGGATCGATGTGTACGACAACGAAGGAGATGTGTCGCGCTGCATGAGGCAGATGGTGGTCACACCAGATACTGACTGGTTTTCTGATCCACCCCTACCTTTTTTTAAGGTATCTGTGACAAACAGATGCATATCTTGAAACCCAGTCATGTAAAATCCATAGATTAGAGCCTAATGAATTTATTTCAATTGACTGATTTCCTTATATGAACTGTAACTCAGTAAAACCTTTGAAATTGTTTGTTGCATGTTGCGTTTATGTTTTTGTTCAGTGTACTTACCTGGCAGGTTTACCCAGTGTGTTTTACCCAAGCGCAGCCATTCATAGGCTAGGTTGTAGGGAAAATTAGAGTATTATGTAGTAGCCTAAACCTATCAATGTTACATTGAACTGGGTGAATGGAATATGAATGACAGTCATCCATTATGGTGTAATAGAAATAAGGTCATGAAAAAAAAAGAACGTCCTCCCTCATCTAAAACGGCACTGACCGCCACTGGCGAACACCCACGTCCTGGGGTTGAGGATGGACAGAATGACAGATTTGGGACAACTCCAAGTTGTTAAGATTGTAGAAGTTGTGTAGTGTATGCCCTGCATAACCCTTTTCCTAACCCTAACCTAATTCTCCTAACCTGCTGCGTAAACTCTCTAACCTGCCACGAAAAGCCAAATCTGACAAAGCTGTATCCCATCTAGTCAAAACCATGATTTCTTCTTAAATGAAAACACCAGCCGACCTGTCAGACAACTCTGGTATAAGTCCGGTATTGATATTATTTCTAGATTGTGGACAATATTGTGAAATCCTTGTCTCGTTTGTTGTATATTTGTATGCTATTGAATAGTGGTAACACTTTTTGAATCTGGCACCCCAATAAGATTCTGTCTGTGGTTAAGTTCTTGTCTTACTGTAATTTGTTAGATTGCTATTTAACAATGACATATGTCAGAAAACTGACTCTAGTGCTTATTTCAAACCAGAAGAGAATTACTGATGGTCTTGGGTGGCGCAGCGGTCAAAAGCACTACAGCCTTTGGCTCGATTCTCAGACTGTGTCACGACCGGCCATGACTGAGAGCCCGCACAAATGGCCCAGCGCAGTCCGGGGTAGGGGAGGGTTGGCCAGTGGGGTTTTCCTTGGCTCATTGTGCTCTAGTGTAGTGGTTCCCAACCAGGGGTACTAGGACTCCTGGGGGTACTTGGCCTATCCACAAGGGGTACATGAGAATACTCATGAGGCCATAGTCCTACTGGTAAAATGCACATGAAGGGGTACTCCAGGTAGAGTAAAATTCAGTTGGTGGTACAGTAACGAAAAGGGTTGGGAACCACTGCTCTTGCGACTCCTTGTGGCGGGCCGGGCGCCTGCAAGCTGACTCCGGTCGTCAGTCGAACAGTGTTTCCTCCGTCACAATGGTGCAGCTGACACCCGGGTTAAGCGAGCAGTGTGATAAGAAGTAGGCAGCCAGGTAGGTCATAATTCGGGGAGAAAACTGGGTAAAAAAAATATGCTTGTGGCCATAGTACTGGGTTAGTACTGGGACAGGAGACTGCTTGGGAATACCAGGTGCCGTAAAACAAGCAAAAAAGAAGAAAAAAATAAAATAGAAGCAAAAACAGAAGAGAATTGCTGGAACACTTCTGCACTCATCATGTCATGCACTGAAAAAGCACAAGAGGGCACTATATCATAACATTCAGGTATCGTCTCGCCTCGTCGTCATTACTCCCCCAGTTATATTATGTTGGTGGATCCAGACACTAATACACATTAGTCACATTTAAACTTGTGATAATATCCAGCTGGAGCGAGTTTATGCTACGTGTTTATGAAGTCCTCGTGCCAAGCGGTTGTACTCACTGGCTCTGCTTGTGATTTACTGATGCAATAACCTCTCCTCCACTTTGTAGAGAGCAGTGTGTATTACCCATAATGATGTGTGTGTGCGTGTTTTTTTTGTGTGTGTGTGTGTGTGTGTGTGCGCGTGCGTGCGTGTTTTTTTTGTGTGTGTGTGTGTGCGTGCGTGCGTGTGTGTGAATGCATAACCACAACGAACTCTTGTTTTTTTATAAAAGAAAAAGGACTCCAATTGATTCCAAAGAGGCTATATTTGACAAAAGGAAATGTACAAGAAACAGTAGTAGTCATAAACCTTAGTAAATGAAATGTACAAACTATACTAAACACAAAATGTCCTTCATGGTGTATAAATGCTTAAAGACATTGTCTTGGATCAATGTTATTGATCTCTTAAAGAGGTGTAGGGAGCCTAGTGGTTAAGAGCGTTGGGCAGGTAAGTAAAAGGTTGCTGG